>NC_092631.1:82542363-82842363 GCF_039555335.1 Amphiura filiformis
GGCGGCATAGGACACGCAACACGGACGTACGAGGCTGGCGAAGATACAGGGTTGACAGCCCTATTCACAATACACGGTTAGCGATTATAAATGGACAATTAACATACTTGCAGTGGGGTACTTTGCAGAACCCCAACGGTTTTAGAGTAAGATAATTTTGCTTTGACACCACATAATAAATTTAGAATTGTTTGTGAAGATTTCATGATTATGTGTTAATCCAATGGCGACGTCAAAAATCGCGATATCGCATCCACCATCATCTGAAAAAATTGTGCACGTGAAAAGCGCCCTCTGTGGCAATTAGAAAATACCGTTGTAACATAATGCTTACATCAACGTCAAGGGCATAGTCTTAGCTCTCAAATGCCGTTTAGTCTGTTCAATTTGCTTGTTTTAATCTCGAGATATGCTTACTTAAAAACGAAAGGGTAAAATCACAATTGTGCCACTTTTAGGGAAGAGGGCTGTACATGTAAATCAATGATAGCATCAAGTTTATCAAGAGTTCCTTCGTAAAATCAAAAGAATGCATCAATTACACAACAATACAAAATTGTTTTTAATGTTTTATCATGATAAAGGTATAATGATTCTCTTTTTCCACTTACTACAATTAAACGATAAATAAATACTAGTATTTCACATTCTGCTGTAAAATTTTAATTTAAAAATACATGTGCATGTCAATGATTTTACCATGGTAAATACTGTTCTCTTTGTCATTCAAGACATGTTAAAAGACAAACAAATATTGCACACTTATAGGTTAATGAACTTCGACAAGTCTGTTCAATTTGCTTGAAATTTGACAAATTAATGAAATTAGACAAAATAATGCACGCACGCTGGTGTTGGTGCGTCTAATGCACGAGCCCTGAGGGGGGACTGCATTAGACGCATCAACATCAGCTATCATTGATTTACATGTACAGCCCTATTCCCTAGTAAAAGTGGCACAATTGTTAACTAAACATATTCCGAGATTAAAAAGAGCAAATTGAACAGAACAAACGGTATTTGAGAGATAAGACTACCCCCTTGAAGTTGATGTAAGCATCATGTCACAAGGTTATTTTCTAATTGCCAAAGAGGGCGCTTTTCACTTGCACAATTTTTTTTGAGACAGGCTGTAGATTCAGAACTAATAATTGTTTTCACAATATTTCAACATAGCGAGAAGGATGATTTATTTACACGCATTTTGATACCACATTCGTCAAATGCCATTCAATAATAACAACACAGTAGTGCTTTACAGAAAAATACCCGAATTTAAAAGTTGCAGTTTACAGCGATCAATGGTTATAATGCCAGCACTGTAAACACGTAAAGCCCGCCATTATCTTCGCGCTTACTTCAAATGCAACTTTTAAATTGGGGTATTTTTCTTTCAAAACATTGCAGTATTGTCAATATTAAACAAAATTGGACAAATGGGGTATCAAAATGCGCGTAAATAAATCATCCTTCTTTTTATGTTGAAATATTGTGAAAACAATTATTAGTTCTGATTCTATAGGCGTATTTATAACAGCTGAGTTACTTTTTGTGCAGACTTTACTTCCGTCATGCATGGCTATAGCGGCTATCTATACTGCCCCAAAAAAGTATCCTTACATTTGGAAAAATAATCATGATTTCAAAACTGAACAATATTGGGGTATATTTGTTGTTTTTAATTTTTTAATAGAGGCACTGCCTAATCCTGTACATTATGACACCACATTGAATCTAATTTGACCTCAAGAAGTAAAGTTACAAGTAATTGAACAGACGAAGGTCCAGTTTTAAAAGTGACAAATTTGCCTATACAAGGCGCAAAATGATTCCAACAAGCGCAACAAAGAGACAACACAGTTTCTTCAATGAAGATTTATTTAAAACAATACATTTTTACTTCTCTATACTTTTCATAACTTTCATTTCATTTGTCAGTTCTTTTGTTTCAGTTGTTCCTTTTGTTTTAAATCAAAGGCACGCATAAATTAGCCATTCGCCACTCTCAAACCAGATGTCTAGCCCGTGAAGGTTTGAATAGGCCCGTTTGTCACTTTTAAAACTGGACCTTCGTCTAATCAAATGCTTGTAACTTTGCTTCTTGAAGTCACATTGGATTCAATGGGGTGCCATAATGTGCCTTCTTTCTTTCTTCCTTTTTCTTTCTTTCTTTCTTTCTTTCTTTCTTTCTTTCTTTTTTTCTTTCTTTCTTTCTTTCTTTCTTTCTTTCTTTCTTTCTTTCTTTCTTTCTCTTTCTTTCTTTTTCTTTCTTTTTTCTTTCTTTTCTTTCTTTCTTTCTTTCTTTCTCTCTTTCTTTCTTTTTTTCTTTCCTTCTTTCTTTATATTATAACGAGACTTAGGAAATAACTCTTTAAAGGAAAGGCCAGCAGAGAGGTACATGATTTGGATTTCCAACAAGGGACCAGAGGAATGATGATCAAATTTCTTCAATCTCTCCTTACTTTCTTTCTACGTTTCTTTCTTTTTCATTTCTTCCGTTCTCTCGCCTATATTTGAAGTAACATATTCATATTTCATGTGTGCACGAGAATGTTATCTTACTGTTTTCTCCAATGCATGTTGTGCCCATATTGCCTTCCTGTTTTGCCCAAGTACATGAGTTGTTACTGATTGTCCATATAGACTCCTAAAAGAAAATGACAAAATGCCTGAGTTAATATTATGCTCAAAGAATAAAGCAGTTCAATATGACATGGATATAGGTGTAGGGCTGAAATTTTCACAGTAAGTGGCATTCGGTGATAGCAAAATATAAAAAATATGGGGTCATTGGGTGAGAGCATGATTTTTGGCAAAATTTTGCTCAAATTTTCACTTTTTTGTGTCATTCTAATTAAATTGTTGGTTTTAGAATGAAACATGATTGTCTTTTCCAAATATTAGAATGCATAAATTGAAATTAGACTTCGTACAAGTCTTTAGCATGTGAAAAACACCCTAAATATGCATGTTTTGGTCCTTAATTCATACATTGGGCCAAATTTGGGCAAAAAAGGACTAAAATTTGTTTCATTTGGCAAAACAGGATAATACTTTTTTATTCTAAATAATTAGTGCTGTATTTTTCTGGAATAGTGAGTAAAGATTTCACATAAAGTCCAGGATTGAACTTACAACCACTAGGCCAGTTGATATTTTTATATTATTACCTTGTGGTAATCTGTGATTGTCCTGTACGCGTATGTTGTCCCGTCGAACAATTTGACGAATCCGTCAGTTGCCGACATTTGGTTTTTAATGTCGAAGACCATATGAGCATAATTACTATAACCAAAAGAATCGCCGAAGTACATGTCACCCACTACACCACCTACACAATTGGAAAAGGAATAATTATAATACAGTATTATAATTGTTTTTCTCAATATTATGCTTTACATACTCCACTCTGTTGAGTAATAATATGTTTTCAGCAGGAGCCCATTGTCTCCGAAAATGTTGATATCATTGTTTGAAAAGATCATAACATGCTGACCAATGCCATTGGTATCCACGAGCTGAACATTTAGACTTGTCAATGTATAATGGGTATACCTGGACAAAATTGTAACGCCATTGTTATTTGCTTGCTAGTAGAGAGATTGCGATTTCCAAACGTATGCATCGAATCTGTTCAAAATCACTCTCCTGTGACGGGATTTTGAATAGATTCCACGTACGTTCGATGTTACGTTTGGAAATCGCAACCTCTCTAGCCTCTTGAAGCACCCTCCTGAACATCATCAAAACATGAAAAGGGAAGTAGGGGCAAATGTTAATTTGCATTAAAATAAATAGCCGCTTATCCAGGGCTCAAATTTAACAATTGGGCGAATATGGATTAAAAACATGAAAAACCATCTAATTATATTCCACTCAATATTAGGATTCCGAAAAAGATTAATGCCAAAAATCAAACATACGCATTTCGTATATATATATATATAAATTGATTGTCCTTTCTTGAAATATATACTGCCTGTCTCAAAAAAAATTGTGCAAGTGAAAAGCGCCCTCTGTGGCAATCAGAAAATACCGTTGTGACATAATGCTTACATCAACGTCAAGGGCATAGTCTTAGCTCTCAAATGCCGTTTAGTCTGTTCAATTTGCTTGTTTCAATCTCGAGATATGCTTACTTAACAACGAAAGGGTAAAATCACAATTGTGCAACTTTTACTAGGTATGAGGGCTGTACATGTAAATCAATGATAGCATCAAGTTTATCAAGAGTTCCTTCGTGAAATCAAAAGAATGCATCAATTACACAAGTTACACAACAATACAAAATTGTTTTAAATGTTTCATCATGATAAAGGTATAATGATTCTCTTTTTCCACTTACGACAAATTAAACGATAAATAAATACTTCACATTCTGCTGTAACATTAAATACATGTGCATGTCAATGATTTTACCATGGTAAATACTGTTCTCTTTGTCATTCAAGACATGTTAAAAGACAAACAAATATTGTTCATGAAATTTGACAAATTAATGAAATTAGACAAATAATAATGCACACGCACTGGTGTTGATGCGTCTAATGCACGAGTCCCGAAGGGGAGTGCATTAGACGCGTCAACATCAACATTGATTTACATGTACAGCCCTATTCCTAGTAAAAGTGGCACAATTGTGATTTTACCCTTTCGTTGTTAACTAAACATATCTCGAGATTAAAAGAGCAAATTGAATAGAACAAACGGTATTTGAGAGCTATGATTTTGCCCTTGACGTTGATGTAAGCATCATGTCATAACTGTATTTTCTAATTGCCAAAGAGGGCGCTTTTCACTTGCACAATTTTTTTTGAGACAGGCTGTATTTTACGAAAATAAAGCCTCATTGAAAGCAGGGATTTATGATCGACTTAGTCCTCATGCAGGGTCCTGGCCTCATTGAAAGCAGGCATTTATGATCGACTTTGTCCTCATGAAGGGTCCTCATTATGATTTATGATCGACTTAATCCTCGTGTAGGACCCTAGCCTCATTGAAAGCATGCATTTATGTTCGACATAGTTCTCATGCAGGGTTCTAGCCTCATTGAAAGCAGGCATTTATGATCGACATAGTCCTCATGCAGGGTTCTAGCCTCATTCAAAGCAGACATTTATGATCGACTAAGTCCTCATGAAGAGTCCTAGCCTCATTGAAAGCAGGGATTTATGATATAGTGTATGTCATGGTGAACTGTATAGTGTACTTACGGTATGTCATAGTGAACTGTTCTTCTAGACAACATTTCGGTGGCCATAATGCATCGTTCGATCTTTGCCCCTCAACTGCAATACACAGCACCAACACTATCAACATTTGCCAGTAAGTCGCCATGATTGTGTCTAATTATTTGTATGTATGACAAAACGGTACAAAGTATTACAACTTATGAGCACCAAAGATAAAGTGCAAAGGTCAATATTTATGTCGATACTGTTTGTTGACATCTCGTGACATGGAAGACTAACGTAGAATAGAGGGTGTTTCAAGTGTTCTTCTGCTATCCTCCGGGGAGGGTCTTTAACCCTAGAACTACGAGGGGTTTGTACCAACCCCCAACCCCAGAATTTTTCTCCGTTATAAAAAAAAAAAAAAAAAAACGCATGCGTTTACACCCAAACGACCTGAGCTAATCGTAGACCCATCATTTGCGCTCATTTTAGTGATATAGGCCTAGTTCACCACGTAAACTTGTATGGCTCAAAATTCGGACCGCTCGCCATTAAGTTTACTGATTTCTGTGTTTTGAAATTTGTTGACGTTTTAATGATCCCCGATTTCCGGTCGATTATTTTAGCTGTGTCACGTCACGTGCATGACGCTGGTGGGTACCAGCCAAACTTCAGAAAAAAAACATGATCGCCGATAACGATGTGATGTGGGACTTATGTAGGATTACACAGAGATATTTCTTGCCAAAATTTGACCATTTGTAGGCAAGTTGGCCCTACTCTGTCCGCGTTATGTGAAAAAGGACAGTCTTAAGTAAGTATACGTGCAACGCTTTTGATGTTTTGATGTTTTGGGAGACTGTGAGGGATCCGAATAAAAAAATAATGGAGCCTATTCTTGACTGTAATATTCCTTCAACACGCTGCCGTACGGTAACAGTCTTATACGATGGACAGATAGTATTAGTTAGGTGAAAAAGTTCAATTTGGTGACCACTCTCTGGCTAGTAAGGTTTGACGATTGATTCGACTTCTATGGACCATTTAGAAAAAAAATAGCCACCATGTCCCTCGCGAAAATCCCGGCATTTTTCGCTAGAGGCCAAAATCCAAAATGGCCGCCGCCACCATTTTGAAAATTTAAGTTTTGAACCAGAGCACCTATAATCATGCACAAAGACACTTTTTCGGATATGTCGAGTACAAGGATTCCGATTCTGACATTAGTTTGACATTACGGCATCATTTTCACCCAGAAATCCAAGATGGTGGCCGGCACCATCTTGAAAAATTTAGTTTTGAACAAGAGAACCTACAATCGTGTACAAAGACACCTTTTTGGATAAGTCGACCACAAGGATTTCAAATTTGACATTACTTTGACATTACGAACTCAAGGCACCTTATCTTGGGTTTCGATGCCTTATCTGAGGTTTACGACCCTTATCTGGGGTTAACAACCCTTATCTAGAGTTAAGGCACCTTATGTGGGGTTTAGATGCCTTTTCTGGGGTTATGTTCCTTATTTAGGGTTAAGGCGCCTTATTTGGGGTTTAGACTGCTTTATCTGGGGTCTACGGCGCATTATCTGGGGTTTATATGCCTTATCTGGGTTTAGACTGCGATATGCTAAGGTTAAGGCATCTTAGCCACAGGTAAGGAACGTAAACCCAGGATAAGGCCGTCTAAACCACAGATAAGGCGCCTTATCCCTAGATAAGGGATGTAAACCCAAGATAAGGCAGTTTAAACCCCATTTAAGGGACATGAACCCCAGATAAGGCGGAAATGACACACTTATGCTTCTGCTCTCATTCAAAAATCACATTTACGCTCTACCAAATGGGGGCCATCTTGGATTTCTGGGCAAAAATTATGTTGTAACGTAAAATTAATGTCAGATTCGGATTTCTTGGGGTCGACTTACCGGAAAAAGTGTCTTTGTACACGATTTTAGGTAATCTGGTTCAAAACTTATTTTTTTTCAAGATGGCGGCCACCATTTTGGATTTCTGGGTAAATATGAGTTCGTAATGTCAAAGTAATGTCAAATTTGAAATCCTTGTGGTCGAATTAAAAAAAAAAGTGTCTTTGTACACGATTTTAGGTCCTAGTCTTGTTCAAAACTAAATTTTTCAAGATGATGCCGGCCACCATATCTTGTATTTCTGGGTGAAAATGATGCCGTAATGTCAAACTAATGTCAGAATCGGAATCCTTGTACTCGACATATCCGAAAAAGTGTCTTTGTGCATGATTATAGGTGCTCTGGTTCAAAACTTAAATTTTCAAAATGGTGGCGGCGGCCATTTTGGATTTTGGCCTCTAGCGAAAAATGCCGGGATTTTCACGATCGACATGGTGGCTATTTTTTTTCTAAATGGTCCATAGAAGTCCAATCAATTGTCAAACCTTACTAGCATGTGAGTGGTCACCAAATTGAACGTTTTCGCCTAACTATATCAGTTTGTGAATGAGGACATCGTATAAGTTCCTTGTACTAGATATAGGCCTTTATAATATTTACACCAGCACCTTACCTGGGGGTAGGACCGGTCATCAAAGATGACCATAGAAGGGGGGTGTCTCCAAAAGAGGTCTAAAGGTATTATTATATTCTTGGTTCTATAAGGAATATTTTTGGGTTCTTGAACTTATCATTAAGAACCCTTGGAGAACCTTTTTCTTGGTGCTCTCTGTGGGGACAACGGTTCTAAGTGTGTTGCGATTTTGGCCCAGTGAAAATTAGGTATGGTGCACAAGAATTTGCGATTCTGTATTACAAATTTAATTAATTTGGGGTGTGTTTTAGCCCAAATTGTTTTGTTAGGTTGTATGGGTTGTGTATATGGGTGTGGAAGGGCTTATTATATTCGCCGAAACGAAACGAAACGAAACGAAATGAGATTGATTTATACCAAAATCAGGGGTGGTTCTTCCATGACCTCGTTTCGTCGAATATTAATTAGGGGGTCCAATTGATATTCGCCGAAACGAGATCATTTCTACCTTAAGATGGAAGAACCATCCCTGATTTTTGTATAAATCAATCTCATTTCGTTTCGTTTCGGCGAATATAATAAGCGTGTGGAAGCCTTGGAGTGTTTGATTGATCCAATTGAGGCACCGGGACTGAATGAGGAAGAGGTACGTGGTCTCATTATGCTTATTGAGGGCTATTGAGGGGTTTTTTTATTTGTTTTTTTTTCAGGGAATTTGTCAAATTTTGATTGTAGGCCTATGTCCCTAAGACGCTACGCCAATGCATGTAGATCATGACCATGTTGTAAGTTGATGTAAACTAGCAACTTTTGACTTCCTGTAGATAAACCTAGGGTTTTACGACTGGAGTTCATAACAACTAGTACATTTTTTATCAGGTTCGCCGTCGAACAAGTTTCGAACTGTCAAGTTTTTGTCAGAAGTAGCTCTAACTTCTTCAGGGTAAAGCATTCCAAATAATGAGACATGTAGACCACCCCTCCCTTCTTGCCTACTGACGTCAGATGATCATCTGATTTCAATATCATGTCAGTCTACAGGGTGAGTCAAAAACAGTGCAATAGAGCAAAGAATCGATATTTATGTAAGAACAAAGTTCAACTTTCCCATTATTGAAAGTTTCTATAAATGCCACACTCAATAGTCACCTTCTGTGAAAAAATGAAGTGACTCGCTTCTACCGTTTAATTTTTATGAGTCCTTTTGCTGCGATACCCAATTTCATTATTTGTCCACGATGTACCATGCATTTTGAATAGGAGCACACAATGCAAGATAAGTGCACCAGCTCTGAAACTGACTTTAACTTAATAAGGTTGATTTTTGCGTTATTTTTATTTCTTTTCTTTTTTTTCTGTTCAAACAAACTTTCTAACATTACTTTAAGCCCTTCATACCTCACACGACTCCAACACCAGTTTTTTTTAATCACAATATGTCCAACTTACTGGATGTTTTGTAATTCACGCCAATCAAAATTGCACGCATTTCATTTCGACATTTGAAAACCCCGCCTACAAATTTATATCTATATCTATTAGAGTTCATTTTATTTTTTCAAGAAATTAACACTTTTTACTTATGCAGATTAAACCCCCATAAAAAGCCCATTGTTACGAGTCGTCAATGACTCAAGGCCAAAAACACATTTTACCTAAATTCACTTCAGAATGCAAAACATAACACACTCTTTGATTAAGTTAACAATATCTGAATCTTTAATGAAAAGTAAAATGGAATGTTACTTATCCGGCAGTCTTCTTTTAATTATAAAGTTCTGTGGCACTCAATGTTCCGGACGACTGATATATAATCCTGATTCATTTGTTCTACGAAAATCACTGTTTATGGAAGTCCACTGTTCACTTGAATTTATATATCTTTTGCGTATAAATCCTCGCACAGGTGACAATTCCCCAAACTGTACTGTTTTCACATATTACTCGAATCCTCAGGAAACAAGCCACAAATAAAAGGTTGCTCTATCTGTCGGTCCCCGTTTACATTGACAGACGTGTTTCAAAAACCAGACTTCAGCAAATCGACAGAAGAATGTATTGTCCTTTTTGCTTCACTTGGAATTCCAAATTGAACAAATTTGAAAAATTGTTATAAACCACGACTTTCATCAAACCTTAGTCGTACGAATTAAGCGATTTTAAACAAAGAACATCGGTTTCAATTGAACAATAAAGCGACTTCACAAAGTATTTATTATTTTTTATCAATTCGTTTATCATTTTCACTCACCATACAATATTTACTTTCACTCACTATACCAAAATATAAAAACTTTAGAAAATGTTCAAAATAATGTGAGAGTATAAGGAATTACAGGAAGGCCTACAATGAAGGAAAATAATATTTGCACACTCTAGCATACTATAATCACCACCTAATTCAATGTTGAAGACAGCTATTAACATTGGATTCAGTTTCCCCAACATTAAGGGAGCGATCGTTATTTACGACAGGGGGAATGGGCATTATTTTGGGGGGTCTTGAGGGGGGGAGACGCGAAATTTTTTTTTTGTTGAACCAGGAGGTGGGATTGTTGAATTTTAAATGGAAAAATTAGGGAAAACAAGGGGGAATCCGAGACTTTTGAGTGGACGCGAGAGGGAACGCGATTTTTTTTCTCGATATTTTTCCAAACGCCCATTCCCCCTGCCGTAAATAACGATCGGTCCCTAATTGAGGGGAATGGGGGAGGGGAGGGAAAAGAGGGAAGGTTTGTATTTTTCATCAATTCTCTCAGTCATCTGGGAAAGGTTCAAAGTAATTAAATCTGGTCAACCAGCAAAAAACTCACTTTTTGGTTAGATGGAACCATCGACGTTGAGGCCTTCAGCTGGGTGGATAGCCCTTAGGGTTCGTCCGAGTTCAATTGGCGAGCCTGCTTGATGACCGATCTCAACCCGATACTAACCATGTGACAGATTAGAGAGATTGCGATTTTCAAACGTAGCCTCGAACGTACGTGGAATCTATTCAAAATCCCGTCACAGGAGAGTGATTTTGAATAGATTCCACGTACGTTCAATACGTACGTTTGGAAATCGCAACCTCTCTACCACCTCTAACGCCCCGTTCCCATTGAGAGACCGTTGTTCGGCTCGTATTACCCATACTGCATCTTTGACTGCCCGTTCAAAACAAACGGGGTTCACGGTCCATGCATAATGAATTGACCTCGGACTACCTTAAAGGAACGGGCGCTACCAACAAAATACCATGTTCATACCTATAACCGAAGTTAAATATAACCTTTATTTGCATGTTTTTTTCTTTTCAAAATGCTGCAGACAGAAACAGAAACGAATCCCAGGGTCCGGCACTCCGTGCCTCCGCGGGTACTCATGCTCGTCGGAAATTTCGCGAAATTAGAGAGGGTTCAGATAAAGAATCACATGCATAAATCATCGTAGTTTCATTAATCGTCATTTAAAAATCCCATGCACAAATCATCTCAGTTTCACATTTCATCGCATCCATTATAAGACGCATACAACCGCGGGTGCCCTACTTTGGCGTATCGTACGCGTTTTCGTCAGAAAGCGGTACGTTTTAGCGAAAAAAGAACATTGTTGAAAACCGATGTTGAAAGGCAAAAAAAAAATCACTAAATCGCTAAAGATAGGGGTTTTTTATCCTGAAAACTTTGCGAAATGGGATGTAAAGGGGGTGTTTCAAAGTTCGCCGACGAGCATGAGATACATGGAGTGCCAGAACCGGGAACGAACAGATATACGATAACAACCACTCCAAGATCATATGAAACAGTTAAACTGATTTTAAAACACATTTGAGAATTCAACTGATGTTAAGGGATGAGGTATGAATGTTTGGACAGTATTTATTGTGGGACATTAGAGCACATTAGATCGAATTGCATTCTGAATACGAAAAATGTCCTTCTGATATCAAATAATTTTGATTTTTGAAATTCGCAATTTAATACACATTTTATGGCAAATCATTAAAATTGATATTTTTGATATTTAACAGTACTCGAAGTAAACTTTATAAATCTGATGATATGTACTTTAAGTGTATGTAGGTGGGATGAAAAGCCGACGATCAATTGAAAATTTTGACCTTTCGTATTGAAGATATGGATTTTCTTTTCCAAAACACACAAAAAAATAAGGTCTTTGGGGAAAAAATTCATATCTTCAATATGAAAGGTCAAAATTTTCAATTGATCGTCGGCTTTTCCTCCCAGCTACATACACTTTAAGAATATATCATTAGATTTATAAAATTTACTTCAGGACTGTTATATATCAAAAATGTGAAAAATATCAAATTTTAATAATTTGCTATAAAATTTGTATTATATCGTGAATTTCAAAAAATGAAAATTATTTGATATCAGAAAGACATTCTTCGTATTTAGAATGCAATTCGATATGTTTGATGTGCTCTCATGTCCCACAACAAATCCTGTCGAAACGCTCAAAACGCTCATTCCAGATCCCTTAAGCGCTATTTACATGGAGACTTTACCCTTGCCTACATAATAACCATAAATTTTATTTTGATGGATGACTTGCCCTGGCGATGCAATTTACATGGGGACATAGAGTCCAGCAATTGTGACCTCAATCAACTATATCTGGGGCCCCCCTATGTGACCTATAAAACCATAACCAGGTAAATACATAACAAAAGTGTGTAAAAGCCATCAACATTCCAGAGAAACTCTCAGGAGAGTGTAGTACTGTCTTGAAAAATAGCCCCGGTTCTATTTTGAGGAAACTATGAAAGGTCAGAGGTCCAGGGGTATTGCCTGGCAAAATTACCAATATACACGAGGACTTTCCCTTGCTGGAAATAAATTTCCAGCAATAGAGTCTCCATGTAAACTGTGCATTAAAGATGCTTCCAAAACTTAAAGGGTAGTGAAATGTTCAATATTATTTCGCGCTAAACGCAATGGTCAGTACCGTCAGTACAATAACATTTACATTTCAAATAGGCTTACTGTAAAAATATATTATCATTATCAATATCATTCACATTTCAGAGTCTTTCAATTAGGATGATTAATTCAATCAAATTACATATTAACGAGGTATCCTATAACCTCCTCTTTTGAAGAAGGGTGGATAAAAAGGCGGTGTACCCTTTCCGGTTGATCTTTTGTTCTGAAAATATAAAAATGTAAGAAACATATTTTTAACCATCACTTAGACCTACCAGTACATGTTCAACAGTCGCGCAGAATTGTGCAGGGCATATCCTAAAAAGGTCTGAATTCGGAGTAAATGTGCGCAGTGTTTCACTAAGACCTTTCCGCGATTTTCACAAATTCAAAACTTGGGTTTAGAAAACGAATCAAATACGATAAAGTGATGATATTTGGACCCATGCAGGTTGACAAAGTCATTATTATTATGCCAAAGTCACAGGGACTCTGCAAGTAGACCCTCCCTCGGGTCCATGGAGAACGACTGGTAATGTAGATTATACAACATTAAATAAACCCGATACATGGTTTAGGAGAGCTATTATAAAAAAATAAACAAGTTGGTCTGTAAATTAATTGAGTTTTCGTCGACACACAGTGCTCTAGGAGCACTATAACTTTGTTGTCATTAAAATTAGGGCTGGCTTAGTGGTGTGTTGTTTTAATCTTTGGAGTGAAGGAGAATGTGGTTTTAGTTCTAATTATTTACCCACATATGGAACCCAGACTGTGGGACAGTCTACTCTGCAAGCGGCACGTCACAACAAACATCCGGAGTTCAATCGAAAAGTGTTCTGGTTGGGCAAAAATACTGCCTAAAACGCGCATACCCCAAGTCAAAAAAGGCTGGATTATAAGGCCAAGTAAAAATAAAAACATATTTAGCGTCCTGGTGTTTTGAAAAAAGGGAAGGACGAGGGGCTTTTTTTACGAAAATGCTCTAAATACCCATATTTTAACGCCTTATTTTGTGTATTCGGCATTTGTGAATGATGATCCGAAAATGAGGAGGAGGCACTTTTTATTTTGTTGTTTTGGAAGGTAGGTCACTCCTGTGATCACAAAACTGAAATATGTCTTATACATTAGCAATGCAATGATGTATAAAATATTTCAACTTCTCAAACATCTTGAGATAAAGTTATAAATAAAAATTTACAAAATAAAAAGAAATATTAAAAATCTCCAAAAAAGGAGGAGGGCGGGGACGCTAAACTTGCTTTTTTTTTTACTCGGCCTAACGGAAACTTGAAACGGCCATGCAGCCTCTATATCCTGCTTACCTTTGTGAGTTGTGCGCAGTTATCAGGCAACTTAAACCATTTATCGGTGTCATCTATTCCTCTCGTGAAGTTGAACATATAAACAGATTGGAAGTTGTCAACTGTGTAAAAACAATGGTAGAAATTAGCATAAAAGTGTAGACACATTCTTCGTTTCTCGTCTTTTTGTACGGCGAACCAGAAAGTGGAAAGTCTACATATATATAAAAAGGAAATTTATTTATTCATTCTCTCTCTCTCTCTCCCCTCTCTCTCTCCCCTCCCCTCTCTCTCCCTCCCCTCCTTCCCCCACCCTTTCTCTCCCCTACCCCGTCTCTCTCCCTCCCTCCCTTCTCCCTCTCGTAATGTTGAACATAAACAGATTGGAATGTATCAACTGTGCAACAATGGTTGAAATTAGGACAAATGTTTAGACAGTACACTGCAAAAAAGTGTGTTTAGGAATTAAACACTTTTCTAAACACTATCTTGCACCATGTTTTTAAACATGTTTAAATGCTACACATGTTTAGGAATTTGATGGGCTGTGTTTAGGAAATTTGACATTGGTGTTTAGGAATCAAACATGTTTAGAAATGTGTTTAGACATTGGTGTTTAGGAATCGAACATGTTTAGAAATGTGGTGCAAGAAAAGTGTTTTATTCCTAAAAAACCAATGTCAAATTCCAAAACATCATGTGTTAAATTCCTAAACACATACCCATCAAATTCCTAAACATGTGTAGCATTTAAACATGTTTAAAAACATGGTGCAAGATAGTGTTTAGAAAAGTGTTTAATTCCTAAACACACTTTTGCAGTGCGCTGTCTGCACACCCCATCACGTCAAGTGCCCCCGAGATGGAGCGGTTAGTAGCTATATATCAGGGCTGGCTGCCACTATACACCAATCCGAGAAGCGTTTACTGTATTTGGCCCTCTATTGACGGCAACACAGATGTACCAGAGCAGGAGATTTAATTCGTAATTCAATACTCATGATTGTGTATTGAATATCACTGTTGTGTACAATTCCCGGGTACAATTCTGTATAGCACACAATAAATAATGGATAGAACCCCCGACCTCGGGACACCGCAGTTTTACATCGGGGACACCGCAGTAATGGCGAAGTCGGATAGGTGTATAGGGTTTAGGAATCAAGCATGTTTAGAATGTGGTGCAAGAAAAGTGTTTAATTCCTAAACACGCTTTTTGCAGTGTATATAGACACATTAATACGCGAACCGGGAAGTGGAAAGTCTACATTAAAATATATAGGTAGCATATGCATATCCCCCTTTTAGGTTTAGGTTTGGAGTTTTTTCGGACTATTATATAAAATAGTGACCCTTGCGACTAGCGGATGCAGCTCCATAGGGTTGCATACAAAATGGGATTTTTTGGGGGGAGGGTTGTTTTCTTCTTTACAGGAGCGACTCGGCTCTTAAAAACAGACCTGATGAAAATCTTTTTAACCTTGCCTGAAATAATCACAACTTAGAACTGCGGTACGCAGTATTGTCAGAGAGATCCTGACCAGATTTTCTATTTTATGGTGTGAGATCATTAGATAGAGACGATCAGATCTCTGATATCTTACTTGGAGGATTCTGAGAATTATCTTCACCACGGAATGAGTAAGCTACTGGAATACATCCATCTTCAGTTACAATCAGTTCCGCTATACCACGAGCCCCGAGATCAGGCCATAAAACCATCCGCCATGATTGAGAGGGAACAAATCCCATGTAACGTACGGGACCTAAATATTCTATGTCACGATCATCTATAAAAAGAGAAAAATATACGTTATATACATTTATTAATGGTCACACGGGAGTGATTTTACAGATGTGGGAGGACATGATGTTGATTCAGCTATCAACTAAAGTATTTGACCAAATAACTCATACTTTTTTTAAATCTAGTGGCATTTTTCGAACTGTATACTTTATTTTGATACATCCTGATGTGCGTGAATAATTCTGAGTGTTCTTCGAAAGGACTGGTCAGCATTTACCGCAGGGGATGGAGAATTAGAAAAACACTATTTTGAATATGTACATTGGACACCTCTATAACTTAAATAGTCCTTCATAATTCATGCGAGTTTTCCAGCAGACACATAATTAGCCTTAAAAAACTGTTTATTTGAAATGATCATAAAAATAGTCACGAAATGACTTAGATGGTAAGGGACCGGTCAATATTTACCCCGGGGGAGAATATGAGTAAATATTTTTGTGGGAACTTCCCAGCAAACACAAAACGTTTTAAAAACGTTTTAAATAAGTTATATTTTGGCTTTTGGTTTAGGTAAAAACGTTTTAATAACATTAAAATGTCGGGTTATATAAAGGTCATGAAAACACACTACAACAATATTTTTAAATGTTTTCAAAAAATGTTATTGTAAACTATTTTTGCAAACATTTTTGCCAAATATTGTGTCAATACTTAAATAACATTATGTTAAAATATTTGAACCCAGGAAGCACAGAAATGTTCTTAAAATGTTTTTTTCAAAATCTTTTAATAACATTTAAATGTCGGGTTATATAAAGGTCATGAAAACATTTTTAAAACGTTATTGAAAATATTTTGGGCAAACATTTTTCGCAAAATATTTTTTCAACCCCCAAAATAACATTCTGTTTAGAATGTTCTGTATCAAGTTTTCAAAAATGTTTTTGGAATGTTATTAAAACGTTTTTATACCCTTTATATAACCCGACATTTAAACGTTTTTTGTAAAACATTTTTGTTTGTTGAGCAGTAGATTATCAACAAATGTTTTTTAAGGTTATGAAAACGTTTTATATACTCTTAATATACCCTTTATATAACCCGACATTTAAACGTTTTCTGACAACCTTTTATAACCTTTTGCGAATGATGTCGAAAACGTTTTGTGTTTGCTGGGTTAAGAGGGGAATCTGAAATATTTGTTGGGACATCGAAGGGGAATTTAAGTTTTAGATGGAGACAATGGGGAAACAATGGTTAACATGAACGTAAAAGGGAAACGCGAATGTTTGTCGAAATATCAGTCATTACCCCCATTCCCCTTACTCACATGGAATGCAATTATCAGGCATGTTACCCGCAAACTCAAACGATGTGCAGATACCGTTCGTAATATACCAACCGTACCCCTAAGGGAAAAAAGAAAGGAAAAAACTATGAATCTTTGTTGAAATTGAATGTCCGTATATTATATACTTTATCGTATCATCAGTTTGAATTTTGATTTGCAAGTATCAAGTTATACATTTCTGTTTAGAGTATTCAAAAAGTGGAACTTTACGTAGGCCTCTCTCTCTCTCTAGGTGCCATATCCTAAGACGTTGGCGATCATGTCATGCCACAATTCTCTGTTATAAGCCATCTCCAGAAGCTCTGTCGCTTTATGTTCAGCTCCCCTTTCTTTTAGCCAGTCTTTCAGATTTGATAACCACATCACTCTCTTCCTGCCTCTGCTCCTTGTTCCTTCTATTCTTCCTGTCAATACTAGGTTCTCGAAACCATCCTTTCTGAGGATATGACCAAGGAATTTGAGCTGCTTAACTCTGATTTCACGTAACAGCTTCCTGTTCACATTTGCTCTACTTAGGACATCGTCATTAGACACTTTATCAGTCCACGGGATCTTCATCATTCTTCTAAGGAACCACATCTCGCAGCTCTCCAATCTTCTTTTAATGTCTGTTGTTATTGACCATGCTTCACTTCCATACATTAATACAGGGACGACATAGCAGTTGAGTACCCGAATTCTGGTCTATACTGAGGGCACTGTTTTTTAGGATCTTGTCTAATTTTGAGAACGCAGACTTAGCCAGTGCAATCCTTCTCTTAACCTCCTTAATACATCTGGCATCTTCTGTGATTAGACTGCCAAGGTAGTTGAAGGAGGAAACTTGCTTAATTCTATGATCTTTCACCTTCAATATGCATGTTGGGCTTTCAGTCTTTGATACCACCATACATTCTGTCTTCTTGCAATTTAACGACAAACCTTTCCTCTCACTTTCCTGAACCACCACATCGAGAAGCCTTTGCAGATCCTCCTCAGACTCAGCTAATAGGACAGTGTCATCTGCATATTATGTTCGTGATGTTATGTCCACCTATACCGAGACCATTTTCCTTTTCTAGCTCCCTTAGGATCAGCTCACTGTAATAATTAAAGAGATCTGGTGACATCCCACATCCCTGTCTGACTCCTCTCTTAATGCTTGTATATTCACTACAATCTCCATCCACCCTTATGCACGCTGTTTGGTTCCAATAAAGGTTCTGCAACAGTCGTAGATCCTTTCCATGCAGGTCTAGCTTACCAAGATCTTCAAAAAGCTGATCATATCTCACCTTGTCAAAGGCTTTTGAGTAGTCAATGAAACACATGAAAACATCCTTCTGCATCTCTACCGCTCTCTCTGTTATCATTCTCAAGACATAAATCGCATTCCTGGTACCAGCATCTTCTACAAAGCCGAACTGCTCTTTACCAATCTCAGGTTTTATTCTACTTCTTGCACGGAGTAACAGGATTCTTAGAATTATCTTTGTAACATGGCTCATAAGGCTAATTGTACGGTGTTGTTCACAATCCACAGCGCCAGGTTTCTTGGGAAGAGCAATAAAAATTGATTTGCTCAGGTCTTCCGGAAATATCCCATCATCATACATTCTGTTGATGACTCCTGTCAGTTTCTCAATTCCATAATCCTCTAATGCTTCAATCATTTCAACAACAATTCCATCTGGCCCAGCAGCCTTATTTCTGCTCATCATTTTTATAGCTGATCGAACCTCTGACTGCAATATCTTTGGACCCTCAATAGAATCTGGAAAGCTTGGCAAACCGTCCCTTACATCGTGAAATAACTCCCCAACATATTCAATCCATCTTTTCATTACATCATCTTTCCCTACCAGCATATTACCATTCTTTGCCTTGATGCACCCAGAGCTTGAACAGCCTGATTTCCTGCCTGAGATCTCATTTATCCTCTGGTAGGCCTACTTTTGTCTTAAATTGATTTTTTGATCATCTCAAGAGCTACTTGCTCACCAGGAAGGATTATGAATTAAAGGAGGATTTCGTGATCCTAGCATCCTCTTTTTATGACATTTTTCAGTAGATATCCACGAAAAAAGCTTATTTCCAACATTTCAGTTGATTCCGATTTTGCGTTTGCGAGTTATGCATGATTATGTGTATTACACTGCTCCATAGACAATGTGTTGTAATTTCGTTCTGGTGCACCAGAACGAAATTCAAATTAACGATATTTTTGCTAAACGAATTAATCTGCAAGAAATATTTGGTACATAAACATCATGTAGCCAGAGGTATCCAGTGGTGTAAAAATCTCAACTTTTTTTGGTTTTTGTGGGGGGGATGAGGCTGTGGATCACGAAATGCCCCTTTAATTTCTAGACCCACATATTGTACAGGTTAGCCTTTTCGAGATATGGCGGACACAATACTAGGACGGCGTTGCACGAAGTGGGTAAAGTCTTTTGAATTTGCCGGGTCGCGGGTTTTACCCAGATTGAAGACTGTCCTCCTTTTGTGTGCGCCATACTTCGAAAAGGCTAATGGAGTTGTCGATATCATAATCTTACCAATTCAAAATTTTCAATAAATTTGTAATCAAAAGTGTTTCCATATGGGTCCGTAGATGTACCTTCACCTCCTAGTAGTCTTTGATCATTGTCAGTCGCTACCGTTTGCGTCATCATCTGTGCATAAACTAGAGAACCATTCACAGTTCCTTGCACCACTCCTGTGTTAGGGTTAAAACACAATAGGTATAGCAATAATACTATAGCAGATCAATTTTATTAGGTTATTCATAGCAGAAATAGGTTATCCGTGTACCGTAAAACCCCATCTACAAGCATATACAGTGGTTTTTTTTTATAAAAGCTTAATTAATTCGAAGCAAGCGTTAATATACCAATACAATAAATCGGTCTTAAAATAATACCTGTTTGTATATGCTTGTATCCGTAATTTATTTGCTCAAACTCCATAATGGCGACTGGATTAATGTAGCTTTCATCAGAAGTACACTATATGCTTGTAGACGGGGTTTTACGGTATTTCAGAATGACAACTGAATCACCTTTCCGAAATCGTGTCTCATCATGGGTTGATATAATGGATGCGATGTTCCTTACTTCTTGCGTCTATCGCCCGTTCATTCGTACGTACGTACGTTACGTTCATTCGTACGCACGTACGTTCATTAGTACGCACTTATGTTGATTCGTACGTACGTACGTACGTGCGTACGTTCATTCGTTATGGGAATCGCATCGCAACCTCTCTGATGTCCTACGCCTACGGTCGCTATAAATTACAAATCTTGTTTTCTAATCGTTCATCTGAACTTCATCAAGCTATTGATTTCAAGTCGTACAAAAGCTTAACGTTTTAAATGAGACATAACTTACAACTACTATTGTCTTACTTTCAACGATGGTGTACTTGGAATCCACGCAGCAATGTATAGGCTCATTTTGTTGGCAGAACACTGGTATGACACCCAAAAACAACACCAACACGGTTGGTAATATGTAGGCAGCCATATTTGTTGACTTGTGATTAGATTCTTGTAGGCTATATGAAACTGAAAACAAATTGAACACTGGACTCTCATCCCCTTATCTCTAAAATTATGTCTGTGCTGCAGTGGGTATATTTACTATTTGCCTGTTCACTTTGAAGCACGTGATAGTACTGGAATTGAAACAGGGTTACCATCTCACATAATGCATGATGAACAAATTCAACCTAACAAAACTGTTATAGGCCCTAGAATATTCATGATAAATTTGAGTTATAGCCACTGCAACTCTGAACTGTAAAACAAACGAAGAAACTACTTATTTCGTTGCATAATTTATTTTTCTCACAAATTGATCATATGGACCTCTATTGGCCAAAAGAGTTTTTTAATTACTTCAAATATATTATTAAAATTAATACTATATAGAAATATACTTGCAATCGGTTTTTTATGCTAACGATTTTTTTTAGGATGCAACATTGTTTCCTATAATAGCTGATTCTGACAGGCAACCAGCGGTACCAGCCAAGTAAACCAAACAGGTTAATGTTCAAAGTGTATTTGCATAACCCGCGTGACAAATGCTTCGAAGTATTTAAAGGAGTATTTCGTGATCCTAGCATCCTCTTTTTATGACATTTTCAGTACATATCCACGAAAAAAGCCTATTCCCAAAATTTCAGTTGATTCCGATTTTGCGTTTGCGAGTTATGCATGATTATGTGTATTACACTGCTCCATAGACAATGCATTGTAATTTCGTTCTGGTGCACCAGAACGAAATTCAAATTTCACGATATCTTTGCAAAACGAATTAATCTGCAAGAAATATTTTGTACATGAACATTATGTAGCCAGAGGTTTCCAGTGATTTAAAAATCTCAACTTTTTTTGAGAAAAGTGGGGGGATGAGGCTGTGGATCACGAAATGCCCCTTTAAATAGTGCACGTATATTTATCTCAACTTGTCGGTGGCCCTTTTTGGCTTCCATACATGGTGTTGGTGTCCCTGAAAGAACGGTATCTTCGGAAACTCATTTTAAGTATTTTAATGCTCGAACCAACTAAATAGTTTATGTCACAGAGGA
Organism: Amphiura filiformis; assembly: GCF_039555335.1. Taxonomy (NCBI): domain Eukaryota; kingdom Metazoa; phylum Echinodermata; class Ophiuroidea; order Amphilepidida; family Amphiuridae; genus Amphiura; species Amphiura filiformis. Next base: position 82,563,950 of record NC_092631.1, read on the forward strand.
ATAAAACTGATATGATATACTTTTTGAATTTTGACAAGTGGCCGCTACGTAAGAATTTTACCAAAATACTCCATTGGCAAACCGCATGATTAGATTTTAATAGATCATTTAGCAGCAATCACATGCGCATGACTATGAGGCGTCTTTGACCGTGTTCACATTAGAAATATTTTGTCATTGATTGAGGCATTTTCGTATAATTCACACAAGAAAGGAGCGGTCAACTGTCAAAATTTAAAAAGTATATATGTTATGGCTGTTTGATTCCTCAACCATAATCAGCTATTTTTAGTTATGTTGATTCGAGCATAAATACCCAATATGCTAATAATTATAAAAGTTTCCGACGATAGGTTTCGGGGACAAAAAGTCCCAAAATTTCAGAATTTGCGAGCGTAGCGATTCATACCCTTTTTTGGACAAAAAAGGTCCAAATTTTGGGACAAAAGTCCACTTTTCACAAAATGTCCCCCCTCCCCTTCGAAAAAAAGTCCACTTTTTCAAAATCAGCACCCCCAAATGAAATCCTGCGTACGGGCATTGAACTTTTGATGGCGCTATGTACAACTAACGACAAGGGCTTTTGGGTTGAAGTATTGTTTTGGTCGAGGCAGCCAAAGAGAACTTCGCGATCTAAATCAATATTGCGCCAAAAAAGTATCCTTTAAAAATATTCACAATTTCAAAACTGAACCATATTGGAATAAATTTGTAGATGGCGATGCACTATCTAAATCGGCGCATTATGAATGACACCCATTGAATCCAATGCCCGGGGGTAGGTCTACTCAAGTTTGGTTTTGGTATGGACGTGCCGCTGAAAATTTGAAAGTGGACCCATAAATATACCAATTTTTCAAGAAATTTGGACCCATTGATATACCAAAAGTTAAATTTTTCGGCCGAATTTAACCCAAATTGCCTTATAGTTTTTGAAAATTTTCCCAAAATTTTGGCTACATGTAGATTAAGGAAAAATTGGGCTATTTTCCGAAAAAAATGAGAATATTTTGAAAAAAGGACCCATTTATAAGCTTTTATATGCAAAATAGGCTTTGAAAAAGGGTCATTGATATACCAAAAGGCTGAAAATGCTACCCATATTTGCGGCACGTCCCCGTATGGTCATTTGTACTGTTTGCTCTCACCGAATGCCCCTTATGGCTCTGTCACACTACGACTGACTGGGTTAACGAACATCACCGTATACAAAAATATTTTATCCGGTGGAAAAATCACCAGTCCGGCAAGAGATTCGGTGGGATTTGGTCCGATTCCCGTTCGTCTCTCTATGCGTTGTGGCCGCTAATAATCCTGCAGGCGTCTTATATCCGATCGTTCAACGTCCGAGTCCGACCGAAATGACCGGATTTGGGGATCCGATTCTCGTTCGTCTCTCTATGCGTTGTGGCCGCTAACATGCAGGCGTCTTATATCCGATCGTTCAACGTCCGACAAATGACCGGATTTGGACTCCGATTCCCAGTCGCCTCTCTATGCGTTGTGGCCGCTAATAATCCTGCAGGCGTCTTATATCCGATCGTTCAACGTCCGATAAATGGGGACTGTATTTTTTAGGTTTAAACTAAAATTAAAGTTTTAAAATTTGGAAAATGTTTTTTTGGTGCATTGATGCATCATTTTTGCACTATTATTGCCTTAAACAAAAAGGCCCGAAATGAATTTGCAAAATTTAAAATGTTACACTGGTCCACTGACACTTAGATATAAGACTTCAGACTCGTAATTTCAGGTAAAGCATGCATGGATTGATATGTTAAAGTCAGTAATAGACCTAAGTCCGTCTTAATACTGACTTGGGTGACAAAATGTCACGGGCCCTGCATATCGACGGGCCGGCAGTTAATTTTCACAGGCTTTTGGGCGAAGGACCCACCTTTAAGCACTGCCTATAATAATCACAGGTCTATACTTAGGCTTACTGCTGTCCTGAGCCTACTCAATAACGTGCAATGTAACCTTTTCTCTTCTTTTTTTCTTTCTTGTCAATCACTAGTTTGATATCGCGTGCTCTACCCTTCAGAAAGTTCCCCCTCCCACATGTTACTTACATGGGCCTAATAAATTACGTGCAATTTCAATTTTTCTCACTTTCTTTTCTTTTTTTCTCTCCTTTCCCCCTTTTTTCTATACTTAGAACCCCATTCATCCAAACATCGTGACAGTCGGCTTATTATCGGGATGATATTCCAATCAGAACATATAAATCGCGATATTGAACACTTTATTGTGACATTAATATCATTCATAACCATTGTTTATACATTTTAAGGGATGGGGTATGAACGTTTGGACAGTATTTTATTGTGGGATATAGTAGGCCTACATCAGACATATATCGAATCGCATTCTGAATACAAAGAATGTCCTTCTGATATAAAAATAATTTTGATTTTTTGAAAATCGCAATGTAATATACATTTTATGGCAAATGATTAAAAATTAATATTTTTGATATTTAACAGTATACGCCTACCGTACTCGAAGTAAACTTTATAAATCTGATGATTTATACTTAAATTGTATGTAGGTGGGATGAAAAGCCGACGATCAATTGAAAATGTTGTTCTTTCGTATTGAAGATATAGATTTTTTTCCCCAAAACACCAAAAAAATTAGGTCTTTTGGGGAAAAAATCCATATCTTCAATATGAAAGGTCAAAATTTGCCCGATCGCCGGCTTTTCCTCCCAGCTACATACAAAGAATATATCATTAGATTTATAAAATTTACTTCGAGGACTGTTATAATTATATCAAAAATGTGAAAAATATCAAATTTTAATAATTTGTCATAAAATTTGTAATTTTTGTATTAGGCCTATATGATAGGCCTATATCGTGAATTTCAAAAAAATGAAAATTATTTGATATCAGAAAGACATTCTTCGTGTTCAGAATGCAATTCGATATGTCTGATGTGCTCTCATGTCCCACAAAAAATACTGTCGAAACGCTCAAAACGCTCATTCCAGATCCCTTAAGCATTATTCATAAATGGATTTATAAATTGTAGGGCCTACAACGCGGATTAGGCCTACCACGGAAAATGGATTTTAGAAAACGGTAAACTTCGGAGTTCGGACTTTAAACCCCAAAGCCGGGCCCCAAAGATATCCCCAGGGGCCACTCAAGTATGATAGTGTACGCATGCGTGACCAAATTTTTTGAAACACCCCTAAATGAGTTTTTACCTACCAGCAAATTTAGCCCCTTAAAGCCTTAATGTACGATTTCCGTCAAATTTTGATTTTGTTATTCTTTATTCAAAATATTGAAATAATATTAGTAATAACTGACGAGAAGGGCTGCTGTCCATTTTAAGTTGAAATAACAAGGTAAAGTGAAAGAAACACCACTGGTTATTTTGGCCATTTAAAACGCAGTTCTATGGGAGGACATAATTATTATCATAATTTTTAAATTATGATAATATTTCGAACTTTGCTCTGTTGACCTACAAAGATAACCAATTTGGCCGATTCCATTTAGGTACAAGTTGGGTGCAAGCCTAAACATTACAAATATGCAAAAAAAATCAGGTTTAAAAAAAAATCATATTATAAGATCGTACATTAAGGCTTTAAGGGGTACTACACCCCTGGCCAATTTTGTGCCTATTTTTGCATTTTTCTCAAAAATTATAGCGCATTGGTGACAATTATTAAAGATAGGCCTATGTATATTATAGGGGCAAGGACTACAACTACTGGAAGTTTTATTTCAACATAGACAACAGTTGTGGAGTTACAGTCAAAAATGAGGGAAAACCAATATTTGATCAATAAATCAATAACTACTTGCATTGAGTTGCTGAATTTTCAGTGCAGTAGTTGTAGTCCTTGCCCCTATACATATCTTACCTGTCACCAATGCGCTATATAATTTTTGAGAAAAATGCAAAAATAGCTTAATATAGGTAATTGAATATAAAATTTACCCCCTAATGAGTTTTTGGTTAGTAAAAATACAACAAATGTAGGCCTACCGCCTTTTTGGACTCATAATTTACCAAAAATTTGAAAAGGTACCCTAAACAAGTTGTTCAGTTTCAGAAGACTATAGGCCTACCCCGTATTCTTGAAAATCAGTGTTTTAAGAAATTAAGACCCTAAATGCGTCACGCGCGTAACTTATGCCTTGCCTAAAAAACACCCCTTTTTACTCGTTTTTGGTTTTTTGGTCACGCATGCGTACAGACCATTTATGTGTGTGTCCCCGGGAAAGATACATCATTTACCCACCAATTATAAAATCTCAATTTCCCGAATGTTGAAGAAATTTTATAAAAATGTTTTCCTTGTTTTTTGCCAATTGTTCATCTCAAAACATCTGCACCCAAGCGCTTTGTCAATGCTGCTGTTTCCCAAGCGCTTTGTCAATTCTGCTGTTTTCCTTGTTTTTGGCAAATTTTTCATTTTAAAATACCTAATGACTATTTTAATGACTTATAAGATAATTAGGCCCTATATTAGTTATACATAATTTTACTGTTTTTGTACACTTTAATTTCGATGGGATCTGACACTAAAAAAATGGACCACTATTTAAAAATACCCACTCTCTCCTAAATAATAAGCCGATAATAAATTATGCGCCATAAAGTTTGCAAAAATAACAAATTACTTAATATGATGTCAGTTAAATGGTAATGATAAATTAATGATTCAAAAAAGATAATTGAAGCAAAAGAAAAATAAATTAAAGTTTTCAAAGCGTGTGAAATATGAAGCTCAACACATGACGACGGATGTAAATATAGGATTGCGCAATTTTGCTGCAATTGCGCCCTCTAAATTAAGATGACGTCATTATTGTGCACACGAGGGCCTCCAATACAGGATTTCGCAGGCCAAAGCGACTTATAAAAATACTGATTTTGACATTGATATGTCTTTAAAATGGACTCAAATAAAACAGAGACAGCAGAACTTGACAGCTGGGATCAGCAGGACGATCCTGGACCGGGAGATTCGTCACAAACATCAGAAATAGACGATCAATTCTCCCACCTAAATGTCAATGCTAAGCCTTTCGTACCCAATGTCAACGCACCGGCATTTGTACCAACATTTGGAAATTTTAACTCGTCGGCAGCCTCTAATTGTACAGAAATAGGTAAGATAGGGGCATCACTTGATCATTTTGAATCTAATAATACTCATGTTTTTACTTAATTTCATCTAAATGTGTCACAGCGGTGACAATTTTGGTCCAGACATGAGCGTATGTGAGTGTCGTTCATTCATTCAGTGTATTGTGTGTAGGCGATGCGTGTGTGTGATGTCGAAATCAATGTTGAAAACTAAGATGGCTTCCGTCTGTATGCATATTGGAAACATGTTTTGTTCTGTTGTAGTAGTATTTTTCACATGTTCATTATTGAATACTGAACTTCTGAAGATTGAGTTGGCTTTACCACAAATGCCCTCACTCTGCACATTCATGAAAAGTCTTGACTAGCACATGACTAGACTACAATACAGTATCATGATCCCGCATGAGTATGTACACTAATGACTATTTGACTAATAATAATGTACACAATCATGAATATCATGCATGTACCACCATAAGTTATCGGATGTTGTAGTGCAGACTGTACAGTAGGCCTATACGCAGTATCATGACTCATGCAAGTTGTTCAGGCCATAACTATAAGGCCAAAGTCGACCCTTCACTTTTTTTTTAAATGATAAAAAAAACGATCGATCGACAAAACAAGCAAAACCTTAATTTTTTGGCCAAAAATACGAAGGTGCTCCTCGCCCTCGGAAAAATCGGAATCTTACTCAACCTGGAAGTATCAAACTAGGGTTCGTCATGGCAGCCTCCGCAGCCCCGGGCCCGGCTACTCCGTTTTGGTTTTTCTGAAATTCTGTTTCAGTTGTTGGTAAATCTGATTCAAAAACAATATTCCAATCGATGAGAAGGGTGGAATTACACATTTGGTTGGAGACCGAGCCCAAGGGTGAAAATAAGAGAGCTTGAACTAGACACTTTGGCAAAAAAAGTGGCCCCTGGCACAATCAAACTTCTTACCAAGTTAAAATTATGCACATTTCCTAGCACTGCCCCACACACCCACTGCATGACATCACATGCACAGAACTGACGAATCGTGTGCGTAGGATCGGTGAAATTTTGTAAAATTTGGTAAAAAACACCTTGTGCATATTGTCTGTCTCCGTTGGAAAAACTGGATCCTCCGCAGTAAAATCCATCATGACCACTTGAAATAAGCTTCCAGCTAACTCAGAAAAAATATACCATGTCCAACAAAAAATTATAACCAAAATTACAGATGAAATATGAGTACCTTCAGTCATCGGAATTTTTGCTTGTTTGACGCCAGAAAAAAGTCAATTTTCGGCAATATTTTCCGAATGGAACCATTGATTTTCACATGTTCCGTCTTCGCCAGGGCCCAGCAGCCATCTTGAATATTACAAAATAAATGAATATGCATGCATATGTCTGAGCCCAGTAAGGTCAAAAATTCATTCATAAAACCATGTCGGGTCAATTGCAACGATTCTGATCGGCCGAATACATTTGTAGGACCACATGTTTGTGACGTGTTGAGTTCATGAATATTTAATGAGCAGCGCTCCTGCCTGACGCGTAAGAATAGATAACGTGGATCACCGAAAGTCCGATGCTGTGCACTTTGCATGCTTAGTGGTGCCTGGCGTGCTAACAGGCTCCTTTATTTCTAACTTTGTACAGCGTGAATGGGGGTAGTTTGTGCCTGGTTCACCAAGATTTGGAAGAACCAGGGCCATTTCCAATTACCAACGGGCCAATAAAAATAAAGATGTGCTGGATGAATTAATAAGTACTATTTGCTTGTATTTTGATATTTTTGGTTCACTATCCAGGGGCCAATTTTCTGAGAAAAGTGTCCCATGGACCCCTGGTCAACTAAAATTGAGATGGAACCAGGGGCCATTTCAGAGTTTCTGGGGCACAACGGCTCCGTCTCCCCCACTTAATTTCACCCCTGTTGGAGACTTTACACAGAAACTGTGTGATGAATTCCAACACGGATATGTTGTGCCAGGCAGCCAGGCTTTAATTTCCCTATCGAGACATGCAATTGATCAAGCCAATGCAAACCGTACAGGACCTTAGTTTCATACTGACATCTGAGTATGGAGTTTTGAAGAAGTACAAAGAGTATTACAGGGCCTGCCTTTTGAGGAGAGCGAGAGCAATCGCTCTCTACTGCACTCCTTAAATCTTTAGATTTTTAGCTCTCTTAGTTGACCATTCTCTCCTTGTATTCTATTGTAAATGCTCTAAACAGCTCCCCTTGAAGGCTCAAGAAGAGCTATTTAATGCTCTCCTGCAAATTCTAAAAGGCAGTCCCTGGTATTATATTTAAGATTCATACTGGTGTGTACTTCTAACGAACTAAAAGGAATGTTTTAACTCGTTCAACATTGTTCAAAAACAAATCCCTACCCAGTACGTACCCTATTTTTGATCAGCCTGTTCACCAACATAACAATTTTTTTTTTTGGCCTAATAAGGCTGAATAAAAATGTAGCAGGCAACATTTACTAGCCTCCTCTGGGATACAATGGGGACACTCATGACACTTGGCCTTCGGTCAAATACTTGACAATTTCTTGTAATTTCAGTTTATCATAGACATAGGTTTTCGGTTTTGTTTGACAAATGCAGAGATGTAAATCTTCAGGAAATTTCCTGATTTCATGAATTTTTTCCTGATCTTCCCTGTGCAAATTTATATAGGGAAATACACGTTTTCAGGAAATGTTTTTTAAAGGTGATGCGGTACACCACCCCTGATAAATTTTGTAATTTTAAGAGGCCCCTACATGTATTTCTCAAAATATAAGTAGGGGCCTACACACTGGTAACAAAAGTTATATAGGCCTATAGTATTAGGGGCAAGGAATCTAATTGCTTCACTGAAATTTCAGTAATTCAAGACAAGTGGTTGATTAAAAAAAATATTATGAGGTAGGGATGTTCATAAAATTTTGAAGTTCAATATTTTTAGCTGAAAGTTCTTATATTGTGAAAGAGAATCAAAGGACAATAATAAGGGGTCAATCATGTTTCTAGGCTTCTAGCGCATCCCTTTTGAAGTTACAGACAAAAATAGTGTCACCAAATTGGCCAAAATTTTGTGTGTGAAGTTGTGACAGCAGGCACATGTACATGTACAATGTACATGTGTGATGCCAGATGACATCCTATTCTTTATTGTAAGAAAGTTGTTTGGATGGTAGGAAAGAAAAAAGCAAGGTACACCAACTTGATGTGGGGAAACAAGTAAAATGCAGACTAGACAGTATGCAGGGGGACACAAACAGCAAATGTAGGCAGAAGAAGTAGGCAAAGTTCGATAGCCAAAATTTACCAGTTCCAAGGCCCACAGAAGTAAGTGCTGAACCTGCAAAAAACAACAAGGATCAATGGTAATACAAAACTGCACTAGAACAAGTGATGAAAATCACTGTGCATATAAACAGACAAGCTTAACCAAACATCCAGTGTAGGCACAAAACAGGCAAAGTTCGATGGCCAAAAATTGCCAATTCCAGAGCCCACAAAAGTGTCAGGAAAACAGTACACTGGAAGTGATGAAAATCACTGTGTACATAGCAGTCAAACACTAGACAGACAAAAAACAACCGACGTTTCGAGCAGATAAACTGCTCTTCTTCAGGGACAGACAACAAAATATAAGGCAAACAACAAAAACTACATGCTGTAGTTTAAAAACAAATTCAAGTCAAAAATTGAAGCCAAGTTCAAATGGAAATAAGTAGCAAAAAAGACAGCAAACTCAGAGCAAAATAAGTTGTGTCTTCTCTCATTGAGAGCAAATTCACTACAAAGTTAGACTGGGAAACAATATGTAAATAAGCACCACCACAGGACAAAAGGGTATTGTCCTAATTGACAGGAAGTAAATGTCAAGTGGGTTACGCAATCAATAGAGGTTGTAGAGAATGAATAGATAGGATAAGTGGACTAATGTCACTCAAACTGCAATATGCATATTAGATAAAGAACAAATAATGTTTATAGACCTACACAATACATGTATAGTGAAAAATAATAAACCAACAAGTTAATGAAGGTCTCAAATATATTAGTGTAATATGCATACTGAAAAGAAGGGGAGGTAGAAAAACAGAGAAAGTAAGAAAGCATGTGGTCCATGCAGGATGAAATTTAATTTCAGGGCATGTACAGATATAGGCCTACGGATGAAAGTGATAAAGCCAAAAATCACTAAAACCAAAGCACAGTGAAATACCGTTGCAAATTGACATGAAATATGCCAAAATAGGTAGTGATACAGGGACTGCTAAAAGCTGGAAAAATATTAGCAAGCAACGAGGCCTACAATAAGAAAGCCAAATGTGAATTGACACGTCAAACATATAGGCCTACATGTAGGTCCAGTAATAAATGCTAACAAGATCCATAGGCCTAAAGATACACTGGCATGTTAATCTTTAACATTTAAGCCAAGTGGTTGGGTTGTCTGAAGTTTAGAGATCCAGTCTTTCTCAAGAATGGATGGTCTTGATTTACACACAAATTGCTTTTGCGTTTTAAAGAAAGAGTGTCGACTTGGTGGAACATAGATTGCGCTATGTGATAGTTTATAAATCCAGTATTATGCCAGTACCAACATAAGTCAACATAAAGGTTTTGGTCGTCAAAAATTAATAGTGATTTTTCCCCATTAAGCCCCACAGTAAGCCATTTTTGGACCGTACATGCACATTCCACTTCCATAATGACCCTATGGGCGAAATAGCGCCACCATTTGTGTGTGATGTGAGCCTGCCTATATTAGGTACCGGGGTACATAGTGGTACCTCTTAGATCATGTACATCAAGGGTCGCGCTAACCTGCGTCATTGCGTCATGGACGCGTTTTTGGAGCTTCTGACGCACAGAAATTGGTTTCAGTAAAACCTGTGCGTCAAAGAATGACGCAAACTTTCCGGGCCGACTGTAATGTAAACAATGAAACAATGTCAAAACTATCATCATTCTTAGCTTGGTTTTCATCAATATTGCTAAACGCACTTGATTTTACAGTAGATTAAGAATCAACAATGATGACTTTATGGTTGAATTTGCAAAGATCACCAAGTTTCGTAAGTAAATCGATGGAAATTACATAGCAATTTACGACGACGAAAGCAAAAATGTCACCGGAAAACCTGACAATCTTCACAAAAAAAAAAATGGTCGCCGGGAACTGATCAATTTTCATAACTTTAACAAAAGAAACCTTTTTCATGTTTCATAAGAGCACAGGATAGAGTATATTTGACCTAAAACTGTTAAAATAAGACTGTTTTGTTGCCCCAAACGGCAAAATCTGAGCTAAATAGGTTGCTAAAAATAGGAAAAAATTGGTCCATTTTCGGACTTTGCTATATCAAGCCTGTATGCCATTACTGTCATACGCCCACTTTGCTCAATAACGGGCAGTGATTGGTTCATTACATGCTAACAGCTAATGAATATTCATAATTGTATCAGGAGTGCTGAAAACTAGTAAATAAATAAAATAAACAAATAAAGAGATAAATAATGAAAATAAAAACCTAATAATTAATGCAAAATTAAAATAAATAAGAGTAAAACAAAAATATTAAGCAAATAAATTTTAATAAAATCAAAAATGAAATAAAAAAAGAAGTTATGAAAACTCCAAATAAAATAAAATAAGAAAATGCAAAATTACTAAGTAAGAGTAAAACAAAGAATAAAAGAAATACATTTGAATGAACTAGATAAATCAAAAACCAAAATAAATTAAGAAAATGCAAAATTGATATAAATAATAGTAAACAAAGGAAAAAACATAAATTTTTAAATGAAATAAATAAAATCAAAAATCAATTAAAAAAATTATGAAAAATCCAAATATAAATACCTTGTGTGGGTCCAGAGGTTGGGGAGCATAAGCATAGTTACATCATGAGAATTGCTCACTTGACCCTTAAAAAAATCATTTGACCCCTAAGTTTTTGATTTTAAGTCAGTTAAGGGGTCATCTGTGACCCCTAGTTTTAACCTGCCAGCGCTACCCCTGATGTACATTGTAGTCATTGTTGATTGTTCTACTATTTATTGCAGGTGATAGCGGAGACAAAAACAACACTAATTCTGCATCAGTAGCCCCAAGTAACAATGTGGAAATGAGGGACGAAGACTCAAATGTACTAACAGATCCTGATCCTCCTCCTGATCAGGGGGAGCCTATGGCCACACAAGGTAAGACCAGGGAGCTTTGATTACTATCTGGAAATTGCTACTGAAAAAGGTCACAAAGGTCGCAAGTGGTACCTCATCTCTGCATGACTTCAATTGACAAAGGTATCCTTCCCAAACCGGTCAGAGACGATTCCTTATAGCCACAGTTAAAAGTTTTTAGAACAGGAACCATTGGTTACATTTAACAAAATGGCTGTTGGTGTTACCTCATGTTCTGACATGGTGTGACCCCAAGGTTCCCGATGAACTCTCACCCTCCTGGTAAGACCCTGTTATGTCTAAATGAGAGACAAGGACTCAAATGTACACAAATTTTAGCTAAAAAAAAACTGCTGGAGGAAAACAAAGTTGTGGGATGAGGACTCAAATAACAGACCCTGTTCCCTCTCCTGATCAGGAGGAGCTTATGACCACACAAGGCAAGACATTTCTTCTGGTGTTTCCAGTTGATCTGATAGGGTTAGTGGCATTGTGCTCCTTAAAAGCTCAGGGAATGTCATTTGAAATGTTTACCATCTGGGTGTCCCTTGTCATGAACTCCCTACCTGCTATGGAGCAAGCACCGCAAAGCATGATGGGATACTCCCTTCAGCTGCTGTGGGGGGAAAAGTGGAATCACTGTGATCAAAACTATGTTACATTAATTACTATTGCTGCTGATTTTAGCTGTGTATGGCAGGGCCCGTGTGATTCTTCGGGATTTTTGCTCATTTCCTGGATTGTTTGTGGCCAAAATTTACTCAATCTTATTGATTTTCAGTACGTTTGGGAGCATTTTAGCCCAATTTCATGCTGTTTTTCAGGATTTTCTACTTTCAGAATATTTCACAAGCTTTGAATCGCACCCTGGTATGCTACATTGGAAGTTAATGAGGGGTGTCAGAGTTGGATATCCAAGACTTTGATCAAAACATGTGACATTGTCACTTGTTTGAAATGGTGGATTCTTGCCAATAAGTTGGTCAGTAGGTGTTAATAATAATTGATTGATTGAATCTGCAGAAAATGGTCCAAATACAAGTGAAGAAATGGAGGAAGAAGAAGAGGAAGTAGAAGTGGCAAAAGCTGCACCCCCACCTAAGAAAATAGTTGAAGAAGACTCAGATGAAGACAAAGAACCAATCAGAGAACATGTCAATGTCATCTTCATAGGACATGTTGGTAAGTTGGTATTGCACACGTGGGAGGAGTGGGTATTCAAGAAGAGCTCTAGATGGCTTGATTTTATGTACTTTTTCGGAATTTTTCCCCACTTTTATAGTATTGAATGATCTTGATCTACAGTCAAACAATCACAACAACACAAATGGTTATACATCAAAATATTGTACATTTTAATCTTTATGTAGTCAAAAAGCAGATTTTACCAAATTGATAGAGAAGAATATGATCATAATCTGTAAGTGTAACACTCTTAACTTTAACAAATACATCATTATCTGATAAATTATCAAGATTATACTTCTGAAATAGCAATTTGTGGTGTTTTTTCAACCCTAACAACTGTATACATGTGCGAAACTACTTGCTGTAAAAGAGGATATTTTTATGGAAAATGCGCAAATATGTTCTTTTACTTATTGGGTTATATGTAAAAAACCTCAAAATCCCAAATTTAAAAACAAGCAAAGTGAATAGTCCAAAATCTGCAAAGTGCGAAAAATTAAATTAGAAGAATTTTTTGACTTCAACACTACTTAAAATTTGATCGCTTACCGGGAGCGCTTTCACAGAAAAATTAAGACTCACAAAAATGATCACTTTTACAGTACTTAGTCAAATTATTTTAACAGGTTGGTGATAGTTTTTTATTAAAAAAGAATTCAGTTTGCAGACCTTTTTAGCCCCACCCCTAATTTCAATCAAAGTGGCTCAAAAATGTTGGTTTTGTTGAAAAGTGATTTAAATCAACTATTGTAACCATAAATAAACTGCCATGCTTGAGGCTTCACATGTTTAATGATCCCAAGGTGACCTCATGTATTGCCAGTATCGGGCAATTAGTCCCAGAAAGACCATAGGTTTTAACTAGTTCTAGACTGGTTTAAAGCCTTAGACTTAGCACATTACATGTAGGCCAATCAATGAACAAGAATCTATTATTTATTGGAATTCAAAGGATTCAGAGACAGAATTATCATGTAGCTAAAGCAGTCTACAAAGTACAAAGGAAATATGGTACCGCTTGTAATAAAATGGAATGCTTATTGACTGAATGAGATCCTGAGTCCAAGTTTACTGAAGCATACTATGTGTTATGTTTATACATGTGTTACTATTTACATAGACTCAGTACACGGTCGATCTTACCGTTCCGATGTTGATTAAGATACTTCTTGCATCGATCCCGAGATGCGAAAACCAATAGTCATTTTGTCCCACATAAATGAATAAATAACAAAACCCCGATCCCCGGTGGACTCACCCAAAGGTGACGTCACACCATATGATCGTCCCTTATCCTCCTTGGTCTCCGACTGACACAGACGCGTGCCTATCGATTGTTCATAGCACTGTGTATCAATTTCTCGACCAAAGGCGAGATATACGGTTGTAGTTTCACACCTTAGGTAAAACCAAACCGGTATTGTTCGGCTGAGGATAGTTTTGACGGCATTTTCTGGCGAAAAAGTGACAAAAACGATCCAAAACTTAGCTACATATCGTGCCTCCGTTTGTATACGGGACACACGAGCAATTCAAAATGGCCGCTTCGTTGACGCCATTCATTTTGTTTCCCACGTAAAACAACCATTGCAGCCTGTAAGTTACAATAGATGTTTGTACATACACATTGTATTTCATGTACGGTAGGTTATTGTTGCTATGTTAGGGTGATTACTCTATCGTTATGTCTTCATTACCGTCCGATAAGACGAGTTAATCAGATATTCATACGGTGGGGATTGGTAGGGACCCGTCTGACATTTTAGTAATAAAGTTAGCCAGTCCTTACTTTACCACTAACGTTAGCGACCAGCCTCCGTGCTCAGGTTTGCTTACTGGGCTTGAGTCGCGTGTTGGGGGGTAGTGCCCCTCCCTTTTCTCCTCGCTTTTACCTCGCCCTGTCGGGCTTGCCCTTCCCTGGTGACGGAGCGGGACCCACACCCGCTCTGTTTCACCCACAGGGAGTGCTCACGATCTTCTAGATGTCTTTCTTTTGCTTAGGACTCTCCGAGTTCCAGCTTGACGATTGGGATAGGCTCCATCATCGCCATAAGACGAAGAAGAAGAAATCTACCAAGGGCACTGGTAAGGTCGATACGGTGGATTCTGCTGTGACAGCCCCTATGGGTCATGGCAGGTCTGCTTAAGGGGGCTCCGGTCCCCGGACAAGCAGGCGGTTCCTTCGGGACTGCTAAGCGCGTCCAAAGGCTCAGCAGCCAGCGAAAGCACTGACTATACGTCGGAGCAAAGTAGCAGGCAGCAGAGCGGTAACCACCAGCGAAAACCCTAGCGGGTTTTGCAGCAGGAGGATACCAGTCGATACGGTAGATTCTGCTGTGACAGCCCCTTTGGGTCATGGCAGGTCTGCTTAAGGGGCTCCGGTCCCCGGACAAGCAGGCGGTTCCTTCGGGGACTGCTAAGCGCCCAAAGGCTCAGCAGCCAGCGAAAGCACTGACTATACGTCGGAGCAAAGTAGCAGGCAGCAGAGCGGTAACCACCAGCGAAAACCCTAGCGGGTTTTGTAGCAGGAGGATACCAGTCCTCTAGCCAAAAAATCCTCACGGGTTTTTAGCAGGAGGACACCCGTCTGTTGCAGGCATATCTCACGGGCTCAAACAGCCACAGTAGTAGCCAGCGACGGGCAGCATGCAAGGGTACCCGGGCTTGCCTGGGTTGAACCCTAGCATGCATGGGTTCAGCAGAGACGATACCGCGGCTAACGCTGTGGGTGTAGTCTTAGCAGAACCAACTGGGGTTGTCACACGGCAGCGTTCCATGGCGGGACCGCCGAGTGATACCCTGGGCCCTAGAATAGCTGCTGGCTGTCCACAGGGACTGGCTGGCGATTATTCAGGGGTTGGGCTCGCAGTCTCTCACGGGACAGCGACCCAGGTGCATTTGGTGGCAGCTACAAAGACGAGCTACGGCTTGACTTCAGTGGTAGCCGCTATGCACCCGCCCATAGCTGCCGTGAGTGGTCCGCCACACACAGCGACCTTGGGCGAAGCTCTAGAGGGTACAGTAAGTAGCTTGAACAGCCTAGCTGATCAACAACCCACTTATGTCCTCGAGAGCCAGCGGAGCGTGGGTGATCCATTATCGTCAATGGGTCAACTACCCTCTCTTGATCGATCACTGTCAAATCATCAGGGCATAGCTCCATTGATTGACGCTGCCTATTCAGGTGGCGAGGTGATTGATCGGCGACCACCGAGATCAGCTACCCCTGCACTACGCAAGCTCCCTCTAAGCCACGGGACAGCCGGTCTAGCGGGTACCCATACACACGGCTTGATCCCCTGGCGGGGAACGCAGTGAGGCATGGGTACAGTGGTACACAGCCGGGAGCCCTCACGGGCACCTACGCTGGAACCACGCATACAGCGGTACACAGCCGGGAACCCTCACGGGTACCCATGCTAGTACCGCGCCGGTACCACGCCAGCACACAGCTTGATCCCCCAAACAGGGAACGCAGTGTGGCGAGGGTACAGCGGTCCACAGTTGGGAACCCTCAAGGGTACCCACGCTGATACCGCACCGGTACCGCAGCACCCGCCTTAGTCGCCACAGTCTCTGTGGCAACAAGGGGGAGGCGGTGCTGGTACTGCAGTACTATGGGGTTACCCTGGTGGCGGATCCTTTCAGGGTCAGCTGCCGGCTGGGTATGCCCCGTGGTACCCGCCGCAGGGTGTTTCTTCCACGGCCTAGCACCGTGGCAAGTGTCGCCTAGCGAGGGCCACGCAGTACCCACCATCAGCTGTTGACCAGGCCAGCCGGCATGGGGCTAACCCAGATCTTGATCAGGGTAGGCCCGTGCTGCTAGCGCTAGGACGACGGCTGCGAGAGCATGCGGACTGGGTGGTACCATGGCGGATACCTCAGGGTCTTGCGGAGTACTCCCTCTTCTGCTGGCAGGTAGTCGGCGAGCCACACAGTGGTTATGCCTTCTTACCCGCTTTCAGATGCCCGTCCTCAGTTACCGTCATCATCGGAGCATGATACGGATACTGTGGGCGCAGGGAAAGGAGTCGGAAGCTGAGTCCGTAGTGACATCACTACAATCTCCTTCCCCGCTGCCCCGCAGAGGGGAGCAACAGCACTGATCTTCCTCCGGACACCCCCTATGGGGGAGTCCATGGAGGAGGACCAGGGATCCTTTCAGTAGGATGCTCAGCTGCTGCTTCCTCACAGGGGCCGCCTGCACTCTCATTCCCGGCAAACCTCACGGGTAGATATCGTAGGGCTGTCGAGCTCAGTAGAGCTATGACGCCGCGTGCTTGCACGCTTCCTCTGCGTGTAACGAGGGAGGACCACGGGACCTACCTGAGGGGATCCGAGAGGGACCCAGATGTCGCCGTTTATCACGCTCAGACAACATCTGAGCTCTTCCATGAGGTGAGCCTATTAGCGTGCTAACAGCTAGCCTCAACGAGAGCTCCATGGGCCTAGCCCATAGGGTGTCCACTCAGCGCCGGGTGGGGCCTGCCACTCCAATCGCTCAACGCGATGGAAAGGCAGGGTCCTTTTTGTCTTTGGATGCTTCTGCGCCACGGTGGAGGACCGTGCAAAGAAGCTACCAACGGAGCACTCTGAAGAAGTCGGAAACTGCCCTTACCATGGGTAGGAGCTCCGACTTCAGCAGGCCGTGCACCACCAACAGTACCCGAGCCCACTACCTCTGTAGCACCCATTTCTGGGAGGCGCAAGGGTAGCACAGGAACAGCTGGCAAGCCCGAAGAAGAGCAAGCGCTCTTCCAAGGGAAGCTAGGCAGAGCATTCCTGGGGGCTCAGCGGTTTTTCCACAGGGGATCTCCCAGTGGGCGACCGCTTATGGCTTTCACCCAGAGGTGGGAAACCATCTCTTTGAGCGCCTGGTTATGGTCAGTGGTGAGTGGGGGTTACAGACTGGCAACCCAGTCTCCCCACATTCGCCTGCACATTTCAGAGGTCCACAGTAGTGCCGTCAGACGGCCCGCAGCGTCGGGCACTCCGGACAGGGATCACACAGCTTCTCACGAAGCGGGCGATTGTCCCGGTCTACCCCCGTTCTACGGGTGATCTTGGAGCCATTGGCTCCAAGGAAGACTGGCGACGGGAGCCCCATCCGGAACCGCAGGCTGTTGAACACGTTCTTCAGGCCCAAGAGGTTCAGAATGGGGACTCTCGCCTCGGTGCTAGCCTGCCCCATCAGGGGCATGGGAACAGCATTGCTAGATCTCTCGGACGCCTATCTGCATATGCCAATCGCCTCTCAAGATCGGAGGCATCTGCGCTTCTAGGTACAGGATCAAAATTACCAGTTTTGATACCGGCCATCCGGCCTGTCCATCTCTCCCAGGGTGTTTAACACTCTTGGTCAGAGCGGTGGCAGCGTACCTGAAGCACAGGGGTGTCAACATCAGTTGCTACCTGGACGTTTGGCTCATATACGGACGCACTCCACTGAAGACTACGGGTCTCATGGGGTTGATAGTCCGTAGGGTGCGGGACCCTGGATTTTTTGATCAGCTCAAAAAAGTCCAGCGTGGTCCCGACGCAGACACCACTATTTGTAGGGGCCCAGATCACCCTCACGGAGGGGTTCGCGGTGCTCTCACCCGAGCGGGTGACGAACATGGTGCGGTCTGCCTGACTCTTGGCCGAGTCTCGGGCAAAACCCGCTGTGGCATGGATGAAGGTGGTAGGCCTAATGGCCAGTATTGTAGACCTCGTACTGTACTGCCGGTTCTACGTTAGGCTTACCCAACTACACCTTCTAGCCTGCTTGCAGGCCCAGTCGTCACCCAATATCCCTTGCGGTTCCGTTGTCGGAGATCGCGAGAGAACTCTGGTGGTGGACCCATCAGCCCAATTTGACCCAGGGTGTCAGGTTTCCTGCACCCCGGTATGTCACGTAGTGACGACCATAGCGCCAAAAGCGGGGCTGGGGGTCCACATCCACGGAGACTCCGTCTCGGGCCTATGGGGGCCATAGAGACAGAGTTTCACATCAACCTCCCTCGCGTACGAGGAGGTGATCGTGGAATCACATACCGTTGTCCTGACGGATAACACAACCGTGGTAGCCTACCCCAACAGACAAGGGACTCCGGGCCACCACGATTGAGCCTGCATGCACGACACCTGATAGGGTGGTGCAAGTTCAGGCAGATTACGGTGAGAGCGATACACATCGCGGCCGTCACCAGCATCCTCGCGCACAATCTGACAGGAGGAAGGGTGTCGGGACCAGCAGAATGGTCCCTTGCTCCGCAGGTCGCTCAGACGATCTTCAAGGGGATGTACCACCCCTCGAAAGATCTGTTCGCATCTCATCGCAATCATCCACTGCCGGTGTACTGCTCAAGGGTCGCGGACCCCAAGCATTCACCGTGGACGCTCTGTCCATAGACTGGGGCGGGATGACAGCTTATGCAGTCCCTCCGATCTCACTACTCATGAGGGTGGTGACCAAGATCGGGTGGGAAGACTGCATTGTCATTCTGCTAGCGGCAAGGCCGCTGGCACTCCCGAGTACCAGATCTACTCCGGATGCCCGGAGCGGAGGTACCCAGTCTATCACTAGAGCACCTGCAGTTAGCTGCATGGCCCTTACCAGGGAACACGCAGCGGAGGGATACTTTTCACCAGAAGCTGTTTTTCTCATCGCCGGGGCTAGACGGAAGTCTACCCTCCGTACGTATAGCCAGAGTCTGGCTCCATACTACGCTTGGTGCAATGAGACAAATAGCTCTCCCGCTAGAGCCTCTGTGCTGCTAGTTCGGAGTTTCTGACAGAAAAGTTCCAAGCAAGACTTCAGCGGGCCACTGGGGCCAGCTATAAGTCAGCTGTCCTCTCCATTCACCGAGGTTTCGAGACGGGTCGACTATCATAACCGATGGTTACCTTATTAGTCTACGCCTCGACGGTATGTTCAACGAGTGTCTACCAAAAAGGAAAGTGATCCTCCTAAGGGATCCCAACACAGTCTTAGATTACTTTAAGGGTCACCCTTTTGACCTTCCGTCAAAAGCGGCGCTTAAATACGTAACTCTCAAGATGGCTTTCCGGTTTGGCGTTGGCTTCGGGACGGCGGTGCTGAGTTGCACACGGTCTCGAGGTTAGCTTCCGTGTTCACAAACACTGGAGCGACACTGTTTCGGCGCTCTGTTCTCGTGACTCTGAACGGGCGCGTGCATACCGACATTCGTCCCTCTCCAATCCCCAGGGTTGGGCAAGGTTCGGCTGAAGCCAAAGATAGGCTGGGGTGTCCGATAAGGCGCTGCAGCACTATTTCTTCCTAACACAAGCCTTGCGAGGACTCACGACCGCATTCATCACCCTTACAGAGCCTTTCGGTCCAGCCGCTGTCGCAATGGCTGGTCCAGGTGTTGGTGGGGTCCGGGGGATCGCGAAGGTTTCGCGTCCCACGACCCACTCGACACGAGCTATCTCATCATCTTGGGTATACCGTTCGGTTGTCCCTTGAGGAGATCTAGCAGGCGGTGTCCCGAAGCCACCTTCGCCTTCTCTACGATACTTCCGCTTACGTTAGTAATCAGAGACGGGCGGGAGGTTTACCGGGACATTGTTCGGCGATCATAATACGGTGGTGTACGGGTACCAGGTTTTCAGACTATACAGAATACTCAGCATGGTAAGAACCAGTGTCGCTATTCTTAACCACCAAACTTATTAAGTAAGGAGGTTTATGTCTGTGATCGCGTGGTCTTTTTTGTTTTCCCGACCGTTGGGAGAAAATATTTCTGACCTCGCGTAAACCATCGTTACCAGCTCCCGATCACTGATCAGATGCTGACCAATCTTGTACCTCCATCCGTCGGTTACTTGCTAGATCGATCTTTCAGATGTTGATGCAAGAAGTATCTTAATCAACATCGGAACGGTAAGATCGACCGGTGTACTGAGTCTAGTCCCAAACAAAAATGTTTGGTAGACTCATAACCGGTCGCGATCTTACCTTTCGATGTTGATTATCCCGACCCCGCCACCCCCTACAAGTTTGGTCCGAGTAGGGGATCCCAAGTCGGATAAGGGATTTATCATATGGTGTGACGTCACCTTTTGGGTGAGTCCACCGGGGATCGGGGTTTTTGTTATTTATTCATTTATGTGGGACAAAATGACTATTGGTTTTTCCGCATCTCGGGATCGATGCAAGAAGTATCTTAATCAACATCGGAAAGGTAAGATCGCACCGGTTATGAGTCTACCAAACATTTTTGTTTGGGACTAATATGTGTTACTGTTTGTTTGTTTACAGATGCTGGTAAATCAACAATTGGTGGACATCTCATGTAAGTCTCGTTAGCCTTGGGCATTTGTTAAAAACAATCGAGTTTGAATATTCATTTTATTAAAGCGAGTATTTCTGATGTATTGAATATCATGTGACTACTAATAGGTTGAACACCATTGGTTGCATAGAATCCCACTATTAAACATTGCTATTAAATCATTTTAAGTGGAGACAGGTGTGTTTAACAGTTATTTTACCTGTTATTCTGGTTGCAGTTTCAGGTAATAATCACATAAAGTTGTATTCTATTTTAAAAAACACAATCAGTTGAAAAACATTGCTTAAAAATCTATTTGTTTAGAAAAACAGTAGATTATTTTTGATTAAATCAAAATTTAATTACTGTGTTTTTGAATGATCGAAAGATAATTGATTATCAAAATATCACCCAAGCCTAATTCTCGTGTTGCTTTTCAATGTGAGCAAATTTGCTCTCTATTGTTGGATTATAATTTGTATCAAAACATGCTCAGCTAACATGTAACAAAGTTAAAAGTTATAGTCCATATATAAAAAGATTTAATTCAAGAAATATTCACTTTGAAATGACGTTAAATTTGATGTTGTTATTGCAGGTACCTCACAGGGCAAGTAGACAAGAGAACACTAGAAAAATATGAAAGAGAAGCACGCGAGAAAAACAGAGAAAGTTGGTAAGTTGTTAACTCATCACTCATAGGCCTGTCAAGTCCATACATCCCTATGGAAGCCATGACCAGGGACAGGCGATTTCTGCGAACTTTTTTCCGCGCAATTTCGCATAATTGGCTATTTTTTTTCCTATGGGCAGGGATACATGATTTGCACTGAAAAAAGAGTTCCGCGCAATTTGCTATTTTTTTCCGCGCAAATCGCCTGTCCCTGGCCATGACCTTAATCTCTTACACATGGAGTGTGAATTTCAAATGGAGTTGCCCATTCAGATAACCCCATTATTTGAAATTCACACTCCCTGTGTGGAAGATTAAGATTATGTCTTCCATAGGGTTTATATGGATTTCAATTGGAATAGCTCATTGGATGTAAGGTGATGTCAAATATGTAGAGTTACATGTAGTGTTCATATTTAGATTGCAAAAGATGTGTTTAAATTAGACCATGATACCAGTGAGAGCATTTTCTTCGAGTTGAATTACCATATTCATTCCATGAAGCACACAGGGCACTTACTTGCTGCTGTCTGCCACTTTCTGACTGCTGGTTATAGTGAGCAATCTGTAGTTAAACTCTTGCCAGGTTGTAATACTTGTTCAACATATGGCAACCTCAAAATTGGTGACAGCAGTCACAGCATGATGATATATCTCTTTTATTAAATCAAAATAATACTTAAAAAGAACTTGATATGTTAATTGTTTCACTTGGTTGGCATGTAAGTCATGCATTTGGCCCTTAAGTTGGCAGTGGCCAAACGGTGATCAAATCCATGATCCCAAAATTGTGGGAAGTCACCTTGCGGCCAATGTGCCGTGTCCTTATGCAAGGCACTTAATCCCACTTGCTTCAGTCCACCCAGGTGAACAATTGGGAGTAGTTAGATGTAAGCAGTCATACAGTGAGTTACCATTGTGGTTGGCAGCCATAGAGTGCGATATATCCTAGTGTCAGCAGAATAAACATAAAGCCCTTTGAGCAAATTGAAAAGGTGCTATAAATTGTTTTAATTTTTAATTTTCCACAGGTACTTATCATGGGCATTAGACACCAACCAAGAAGAAAGAGACAAAGGAAAGACTGTAGAGGTTGGCAGGGCCAATTTTGAAACAGACAAAAAACATTTCACAATATTGGACGCACCTGGTCATCAAAGTTTTGTGCCTAATATGATTGGCGGTGCTGCACAAGCAGATTTAGCAGTTTTGGTAGGTGTTTAGACTTTAGTTCAAATATCCCAATCATTGCTCCAAATTTGACCTCAAAGTTGTGGGGTCTGAGTTTTTGTATCCATCACATTCCATGGTCATTCTGTGGACAATTTCTAAGTCACGAATGAAGAGATTTATACATGTTGGGAATAGACATCAAAGGTAGATTTAAAACTGGTCACCAACACTCAGTTTTTGAACCGAATATTTCAGAGAAGCCATTCTCTGTCATCAGCGGTGTAATGCTGTTCCAACATTCACATCGATTTAGTGATAGTTAATTATTGAAAGTTACCGGTACTACATACAATGTAGTAAACATTGTGGAAACCAAGGATACTAAATTCTCTTACTTTTTCAATGTTCAGGTCATCTCAGCACGTAAAGGTGAATTTGAAACAGGCTTTGAAAGGCGAGGACAGACCAGAGAGCACGCCATGTTAGCAAAGACAGCAGGTGTCAAACATCTAGTAGTGCTTATAAACAAGATGGATGATCCTACTGTAGAATGGAATGAGAAAAGGTAAGTTTGTGATCGCTAGCCTAGAGTAGTGTATTAATGCATTTTTGATCTGAGGCCACTCACATAGATAATACAGTAAGCCAAAAAATTAAGGTACCAGTTGTGTATATCCTATATAAAAAAAAGTGTGTTAAAATTAAAACAAGCAGCCAATACCTGTATTCTTTAGCTCTGAATTAAGACCTCATTTGTTGGAATTGGTTGAAAATTAAAGAAACGGTTGTCTAAAACCTAATAAAGAAACAAAATCAGAAGTTGCACTTTTGTGTTCTAATCAATGAAAGCACAACACTAATTTTAACGTGTTAATCAATGGAAGCACGGCGATGGTTCTCTTGTTCATGAACGCATTGTGTGCAAATCAATAGGGCACGCAATGGAGCAAACTGCAACATTGGCATCTTCCTTGGGTTTTTGGATCGTCATATCTTTATTTCTTGAACAATTTCAACAAATGAGGTCTTACATTCAAGCTAAAAGATGCAGCTATTGGCTGCTGGGTCCAATTATGACATATCTGTCTTTATTTAGGATACACATGCGTTGAATGTAACTGGTACCTTGATTTTTTGGGTTACTGTAATGTACAGAATGCAATGTGGGTAGATATAGTGCCAGCTTTATTTTAGTTGACTCCATACTTTCCTCCTATGCTCACGTAGGGGACTGTGCCAAACTAAGTGATGATGAAGTTCATCATATCCACACATTTGACTTGGCATATGTAATGTGTTGTTCTGGTAACTGCTAACAAATCAAATTATAATTATACGCTATATAAATTTCTTCACAATGCAGTCAAGTAGTCAAGATTGCGCAGGTGCTAAGGCTCTCCATTTGTCCCGTGTCAAGTCATATCACATTCATCAGCTTCACAATGCAGTCAAGTAGTCAAGATTGCTCAGGTGCTAAGGCTCTCTATCTGTCCTGTGTCAAGTCATATCACATTCATCAGCTTTTCATGAATGTGTATTCTCATGCCTGGTAACTAAAGTCTCAAGTTTTGTTAATTGGTTCATCAAATAATTAGGGCCACAGTGGTCAGTGACAATCTGTGCAGAGGTATGGAAGTTTAGAATAGTACACTGTTATCATGACAGTATATAGCATGTTTTCAGAATAACAGTTTTACCATTTAGTAAACTTGTCTTCATTCTTTCTTTTACAGATACAGAGAATGTGAAGAAAAGCTGGTACCATTCCTGAAGAAAGTTGGCTTCAATCCAAAGAAAGACATCTTCTTTATTCCTGTGTCAGGTATCACTGGTGCCAATCTCAAAGAGTCCGCCGCTAACACAATGTGCCCATGGTACACGTAAGTACAAGCCCTTTTACATACTGTTGACCAGTACAAACACAAATGTATTTTGGTAGAGGCTTTATCAAAATGATGAGTACTTATTAGTTTTGATTTTGATCAAAGAGTCTGCTTCTTACAAATGCAAGACTTTATATGCCTTTGTGGATGCATTAGGTTGTGTCTTTCTTATTCATAATGATTGGAAAATTATGGATGTTAATCATCTTGGTGCAGCTTGTATATTCTCTGGTTCTCCTCAAGTTCGGTAGTGACATCGTGCACAAAGTTAATCGGGCAGTGCATACACGTAGGCGTACAATGGCAGTTTGTCGGCATGCTTCAAATAGTTTCAAAACCTGCAGTTTGAAACATTTGCAAATTGAAGATGGATAAAGTCAATGTTTTAATACTTCCTTGGGCTGTGTTTTGTGTCGAACATGCATGAGTGTAAACACAGAAGTAATAAACAATTACACTGATTGGCTGACCAACAGTCATGACAACAAGACCGTGTCATCGGTGCATAGAAGGGAAGAACCATAGAAGTATTAAAAAGTTTTCTTTGGTTAAGAAAAGTTAATGAAACTTTTATATACTCTTTATATAATTTGGTTTAATAAAAGGTTACATTACAATGGTTAAACAGATGTAAGGTGCAGTTCCCCTTAAGGGAATTTTCACCCAAATGTCACACTTTTGGATGAGGAAAAGTTCTGTTCTCCTGAAGTTACTGGCAACAAAGATTTACTCACAATAATGTTATAATTATAAACATGGTTATTACCAAAGAATGCAATTTAAACTATTTGTTCCATTTGGGTTTTTTTGCAGGGGTCCATCATTTATTGATTATATAGATGCATTACCATCTCTAAAAAGACAATCTGAAGGGCCTCTTATTATGCCAATAACAGACAGATACAAGGTGAGTCAGTCAGTACAGGGTTGCCATACCTCAGCAGGCAAGAGAAATTTCAGGTTTAAATCTGAATTCAGGCTTTTTTGTTGTCCAATTTTCCGCACTTTTAATTTCAGCCTGTTTTTGGCCTTTTTAGCCCAATTTCACACACTTTTTCAGGCTTTTTTCAAACACTTCAGGTATTTTCATTGATGATCATTCTCATGCCTGTTTAACCTGTGATTTGGTCACCCAAGTTGGTCAACTTTAAACTATGATCTAGTGACTTGAAAATGTACACCATGTTTTTACAGTTTTTGGGTGACTCTGAGCTTGACTGGGAAATGCCCATTTTCAGTCGCAAGAATTTTCTTGTTTTAACAGGAATATCTGCTTAAATTTGTTTTTAGCCCGTTTGGACATTTTTGCCATATTTTACATGCTTTCCCTGCTTTTTCTGAATTTTCCAGTTGCTTTTTGGAAATGTATTTTAATGCCTGCATATTCATTTATTTTTACTTCACACACTTATAACAAATCATGAAGTTTATGTCTACAGATAAAATTCACAGAAAATATTACAATTTGATTCCAATATTTGTCTAAAATTGCCTGCTAAAATTGATTTCTGACTAGTTACAGCTCAGGTGGATTATTGTTGATTTCTATGACATTTTAAGTTTGAAATGGGCGGGATTGTTTTAGGCAATACCCTGTAAATATCTTTCTAACAATAAAAAGTAGTAACATGATATCATTGTGTTTTCTTTTGCAGGATATGGGTACTATCATTATGGGCAAAATAGAATCAGGAATGTTACAGAAAGGAGACTCATATTTTCTAATGCCAAATAAGGTAACATTATATACTATTACCATAATTTTAAAAAAATGAAAGGGATTTGAATTATATAATCAAATTGTGTAATTCACTATCTCCTTGGCAAAAATGATAATAAATAAATGTTGGTATTTATACAGCGCCTTTCACATGTGCACATGTACCAAAATGCTTTACATTTATTCTACTGTCGTTAGAATGCTTATACCTTTAGGTGGCGCTCAATGGACAATATTCATAACAGCTTTTACTATACCTCATAAATATTTATTAGGTAATCCAGACATCTTATTGGTTAATAACGCTAGCGTCCGAGTACGGTATTTTGACTACTTCCCCGCGCCTGTGCAATTACGCTAACGCTGGAAGTAGTAAAAACTTCCGCACTTCTACTACCACACGGTGTCTCGACCCGCTGCGTCACCGTTCCTTCAGACGTAGCATTATGCTACACAACGGCGATTCTGCAGATGCGCTTATCGTGAAAATGGCGTCGGCTGCAGTTATTTTGCCGAGATTACCGATGGATAATAACACGCGAATTTGACGTTTTATGAAACAAAATGTTATTTATGGAAAGTTAAAAAGAAAATCTGAATAATATAGGCCAAAATGTAAATATTGATTGAACAGAAATCCTGCAATAAAATCAAGTAAGCAAAATATTAAGCTTATTTACCATGCCGGCCGGCACGTTGACTGGTGTGTGTTTTGACTTTTGTTTACGATTTTGCCGTGATAGTGAAAATATTTATGAGGTATAGTAAAACAAATACAACATGTTTCATTTCGAAGTAATCAAAACTACTGGTCTCGGTGTTGATGATTTGACTACTTCCCTCCGCTGACGCGTCGGGAAGTAGTCAAATCATCCAACACCTCGGGACCAGTAGTTTTGACTACTTCCCCTCAAAACATGTTGTATTTGTATACTATTTCACCCCTGGGTAGAGAGAGGCAATTTAAGCCATTTAACTAAAGAGATGCATTGAATTTTAATACATTTCCTGTAAGATATAGAAAATAAGTCAAGGAACTGGAAGCCAATAATCATATATTTGATATTTCCATACATATTGCAATTCATGTCGATTGATTGATTTATTGATTGTGATATTTGTTTACAGGCAGCAACAGAAGTGTTGTCTATCCTATCAGACGAGGAAGAGAAAAATAGTGCAGGAACCGGCGAGAATGTCAAACTAAAAGTGAGGGGAGTAGAAGAAGAGGTGAGTTAGCCATTCCAAGATATGTGTACAATATAGAATAACCTTTGAAATGTAGACCAGTCACCAACAGGCAAAGTCCAGCATCAGCTGATAATGAGTGAAAATCATTCTATGAAGCATGAAAAGCTGCTTCACCTGCAAAGGTATAGTCACTGTAGAGCTGTAATTTAAACATTCAATTGTGTTAGGCCCTTGAAAAGCTCTAAATAGGAAAAACTAAGTGTTTTTTTGTACAGAGTTTATCCCTCTGTGGCCAGTGACCAAAATATATTGAGAAATCCCTTGGACAAAGAATTTACTGCTAAACGTCCCAGTCTATATCCATATGAAATTTTGGGAGCTGATCCTGACTGTGATGGTTTATATACGGCTTCCACTGATCTGGAGTTGTGCATCCTTGGAATTGGTTTATGGAATGATTTGGGCCACAGTGATCAGCGACTCTCTGTAAAGTGTGAGGCCTTGTGGGTCTGGTAGCACACTATAAAGGTCATCGCCATAGAAGTTGGGTCATAGCGTATGGTGTGTATCAATAAATCCAAATAATTTATTTTTTTACTCATTTATAACCAAATATGTTGTTTTTGTTTCTCCCATCAGGATGTAGTACCAGGCTTTGTTTTGTGTTCCACCGTCAATTCATGCCATTCATGTAAAATATTTGATGCACAAGTAAGTAGCATACTAACTGTTCAGTTAAAAGATAATCTTTTTGGAAGGTTATTATAACTGAATGTGATCATAATTTAACTATAGATATTTTGTTTCACATGAAGATTTAGGTCATCGCTTTTTCAAACCTAGCAAAAGATTTTTAAAACTTTTTAGCCCGCTATAGTCCATAATGTAGCCCGTAATGAATTATTGATTAAAGCCACTCCTACCTCATAACTTTATTTTTGCATTTGAATATCACGCAATACCAGTCAACACACTACTTGATCATCGGGTTTACAGTTAGTATATATACAATTCTCTCTTTTTTTTTTATTTAGACGTTCAGAATCTGTTCTTTTCAATGATATTTTCATTTACAGCCGATTCCTTCTAGATTTTGTCCAAAAGCGCCACAAACATGACTTTACTTCATTTTGAATCACCCCATATACTATATTTCTACTGCCCATTTTTGGACGTATAAAATTTAATTAAGACAGGCAAGATATATTTTACATGTGTTTTTCCATACTAGAGACCGTATAGAGCATGCAAGGCATGTTTGGGAACAAAATACTTGTGATTATTTCCGATCTTCATCGATATGGCTTCTATATGTGGCTTCCAGGATACATTCTCATTAATTAAAATGCCCAGAAATTTTGTTTTATTTCTCTTGTTAAACTTGTTTCAAAATGCAATTTATTTAGTGTTAGGGTTAGAATTCCTAAAATTGCAAAGACTGTAAATATTGTTGTTGTGTTTGTAGATTGTGATCCTCGAATACAAGTCCATCATTTGTGCTGGGTACGGTGCTGTTCTTCACATTCATTACGCAGTAGAGGAAGTGCAAATCAAAGTAAGATTTACTTTATTATGTTATATTTATATATCTATCCTATCAAAATCATTAAATTACAGCTTTGATATTTCTTGGAAACATGTGCTAACATGTCATTATACAAATGATAGACACTAGAAAAGAGCAGATACAAAATCAGCCATACTGTGTCTCGTCTCAAGGTAAGAGTCTCAAGGTAATGTTGGATTTCGTAGTGGCAGATTCAAATCGCACTCGCTAACCTAATCCCGTGGGCGGATACACATGCGTAGAAATGCGATTTGTCCGTACACTGGCGACGCAACCATGTAAACTCACTGATTCAAATCTGCCACTACAAAATCCAACATGGCGTTACTTTCAACTTGAGACAAAACACAGTATAGTTTGTATTGATCCTTGCAAAGTGGTCAGCAGCGCGATTGAAAATGGAAGAGTATGATTGATTGAAAGTAACTTGGGTTTGACTGTTATTATACTCATACACTCTAAGATTGTGAGAACCACTCAGAGCAAGGAGTGTATTGTTGTATAATTGTACAGGCGCACTACGCATGGTACACACAGTGTTTTCGAATGTGTTCGCGTTGCGTAGGACTGATTCATTTTCCTTGCAAATTGATGCATTTTATTTGCTCATATTTAGTGACAATTTTGTTTCATAAATAGCAAAAGTCTCGGGATTTTTGTCTTGTGTTATAAATGTGTATTACCGTACTTGTTGAAAATAGTACAAAATGATTTCCTTGTACTGAGATGTTCATGCGTCTAATTATGAACTCCCCCTGCGGGGCTCATGAATTAGACACATCAACATCTATTTATTAATGTGTAAATGTCTTATACCTGCATTCCAGACATTGTTAGCCTTAGTGGACAAGAAGACAGGAGCCAAAAGCAAGCAGAGGCCCCGTTTTATCAAGCAAGATCAGGTTGCCATTGCACGGCTACAGACCACAGGTGTTGTCTGTATGGAAACCTTCAAGGAATTCCCACAGATGGGAAGATTCACTCTCAGAGATGAAGGTCAGTTACATCATCCTTGAATACTCTAATGACCAGTGTATAGTTTGATGTACATTTAGAGAATAAAGATAGGATTTTGTCTTTTGCCTATCAATATCGTGTCATAATGGATGGGCTGGCCAATATTTTGAGTAGTGGATGCCGGCGCGGCCGGTATCCACTACGATAAAAATATTGGCCACCCCATCCATTATGACACGATATTGATAGGCAAAAGACAAAATCCTATCTTTATTCTCATTCTTATTCAGTTTTAATGTAATTTTTGCGAGAAAAGCTGCCTTTTTTCAGAAAAAAATAAAGTTGCTTTTGTCAGGACATCCCCGTTGTTTTAAATGAACGAAACCATCACGAACATCTAAGCCGCCGAATCGCATTCTTAGTTCTCGCGACGTGTATTACGCGAACGCATTATCGCTGATCATTGAGGAGCAACAAGCGTGCCGCCGTTGCGTGGCGCTAGCGCTTCCTGACTAATATCACTATCAACTATTGTGAGATATTATACACCAGAAAACCAATCAAATTACGTGAATTCTTTAAAAGACGCACCCATTGAATAAGAATTTTGTATAGCTCACAGACGAGAACATATATTAATACAGAATATTAATAATGGATATACGTGCTGCGTTTGATCCAATCATATTTTGTAAAAATGCGAACATTGATATCACACACAATTGACAGCAAAATGCATAATTGTTCCAGGGTAAATATTAGTAACCTCAGCGCACGCTGTGTTGTTTTTCTTTTGTTTTCACTGTAAAAAATCAAATAGCTGATAAGGGAAATACCGCTAGTAGTGACCAATCACACTAGCCACCAATCATGCGATGTCCAAATACGGCGACCAGCGTCCTTGTAAATTGTTAAGAATTCATAACATGTCACGCAGCTCGGTCATTGTAAAGCGTACTTTTAGCTACAACACGGGACACAGTCACTATACTTTTTCAATAACCTGCATTTATGCGTCCGCGTATTTAAAGGTTATTATCTGCGATTGGATTAAATACATCGTATATATTCATGAGGTTATGAATATGTTTAAAAAAATATAAATAGAAAGCAATAATAATTGCATTGTTTCTTTTCATTTATTCCAACAGGGAAAACCATCGCCATTGGCAAGGTGCTGAAATTGATAGAATGAGACAAAAAACAATAACTGAAGACCAAAAGACTACCACCACTACACCCTGTGACAAAACATGACCTCATTCATACTACAAAGACAGGTTGTCTAATATCGAGACTTGACAAGGTCACCCTGTGTGTGTGCTTAAATTTAGCAAGAGGTGGGGAAGTGATTCTCTAAAGGATTTTGTTTTCTAATTCAGATTGCATAAGTCTGTTTTAATGCAGTAATCAGAGGAGATATCTTATCCTTCCCAGAATCCTTTGCAACATTATGCATCCTCTCATTTCATCAAATGACACTCCCATTACTTTGTATTCTGTCGGTCCGTGCCACGTCACTTCCGTTTGATGATGCGACTCGCGGTCGAGTGAAAACAAGTCCCCGATTCGATTTTTGTTGATGATTTCTGTCATTGGTGTTATGTAAATTTCGATCGCAAATAGTCAGTGGAATCAAACAACATCGCTATGTAGCCTCCTTCACAGCCGGTTTCTGTTGTTCATAACAAACCGTGAGCCACATGCAGTTTGGGCCCAAGACTAGAGATAGCCGGATGTTGGACCGACAGAATAGGTTCCATTTGTTTTCATTTTGAGAATAGACTGGCTAAACCATTGTTGATAGTCAAGAAATAACAGAATTTGCAAGATCTGGAAGTGCTCTGTTCATTGAGGTACATTTCTTCACTATCGACCCATGTTGCACTAGATAGCAAATCAGTAGAGAAAATTGAAATGGAAGAAATGCATTATGGGAAGTGTAAGATATCTGCTTTGCTTAGTATAGAGGCCACAGGGTCATGTCAGAATAACATTCAAGAATAACCGATTTTGAATAATTGCATAATACCATCCACACTACATTTTATGGGATACATTGCATTATATCACATAGAGTGTGCATGGTATTCTGGAATTCTGTCCACTGTTCTTCTCTGTTATGACATTGAGCCCTTCTGCTAAGTTTTATCATGATCAGATTGTACTTGCTGAATTACTCGCCTATCTCAATCATTGATCATGATATAGTAAGTGAGATGATTCATTTTGTAGTAGGGATGAGGTGTATGTGTTACAAAGGGTGCAGAAAGGGTCTATACGATGATGAATACAAAAGCTGAGTAATGATTTGCATGCATCTTTAAGATATTCCAGTCAACTGTGTCCACAACAGGAGCATCTTTGAAAACATTGAGGATATTGAAAGAGGAGCAAGATTTTCTTCAAATGGTATTTCTGGTGTGGAATTTTGTAACACTTCCATAAATTGCCTTTAATCATTGTCCATAAGCATTTATTATTCATGTAGCCCAAATATTATCAGTTTACTTATTATGTAAAAGAAGTACGTGCAGAGTTGTGACAGGCTTGGGATATTTTTCCCGTAAGTAAGATAAGGCAAAAAATATTGTTTGCTTGTCCATAGATCACTTTAAATTGATAGATGGGTCGGTTGGGCCTACAACTAGCTAAGGACTGGAGGCACAAATTAGGGCTTCAATTCTAGTCAAAATTTTAGTTTGTACAAACTCTTTTCTCAAAAACATCAAGGTCTATTGCAAATTGAAGAGATGTGGTATAGTTGCATTGTATTGGTATATTCGAGGATGGTGAACATGAACGTCATGATTTTGAGACGCTATTTCTTCTTTGTTGGATGATTATTTTCCATGGAACATTTAAGATTTTGTATGAAAATAACAACGAAGAAAGTTTTGTAAGAAAAATTTCTGTCAGAACTTTTGGGAAGTTTGATCGACAAGCAAACAATTGATGTTTTTTTGCCTAAATGTCTCTGTCATAGCCTCAGAAAGTAAAAATAATTGGATGTGTTACAGTTGCTACTGACCATGTGGGACCATAGTGTGAAGCCTTTGTCACATTTTTGATTTGTAACAGAATGTGGTTCATAACAGAATGTGGTTGTTAGTAAAGTTGAGTTTTGAGAAAGGGAACTAAAAGGCAGTCAGTTATCATAAAAAAATAATTATGCTGCTGAATTGCAATAACTTCCAATATGCTTTGATATTACGTCATGGAGAAAAAATTCTAGCTGCAGGTGTGACATTGTGCAAAAAAACATCTTGTGAGGCTTTGTGAATTTCGCATTAGGGTATAAATGACTAAATAAGTTCTTAGGAAAATCTCAAATATATAAAGGTAGTTGTCAATCAATTTGAAAATTGGTTCAACAGTAAACTGCAAAACTGGAGAAATTAGTGCTTATTTTATATCAGTTTCTTTATCGCAGATATACTACAAGAATGTAGTAAGAAGTGGGAGACATACTCTCATGGAGTTTTTCCAATGTGCAATCATTTTCAATATGTAGCACAAATGTTGGAGTCAATCGTAGTAAGGTTGTATAAAATTATTTTTTTTGGTTCTTGCCCCCCTCCTCAATTTCTGGCATTTATCAAGAGTAATTTTATAAACTTTTGAAAGCTGTAGGAAATTTCATACAGATAAAAAAAAGTTTATCAGAGAACAAGAATCCTAGTCTTTTTGTGGTACTCATGAGGGTTTATTCCTCAGAATTTCACGTGGGCCTTCGCCTTTTCTTTGAGCACTGTTGGAAAAGATTGAAAACTACTAACAAAGGCATCTATTCTTGAAAATTCTGTGGACAAGAATCAAAAATTAATTTTATGCGGCTTAAGGCCCCCCAAAATCTTTGCTTATCTTTTCACTCTCTGTGGAAGACGGGGTCGGTCGGTGGGTCAGGTATTTTTGTGTGTAAATTTCATAGCCAAAACATGTTACATAATAGGCCTAATTAACGTAATATAAAAAAGCTTAAATAGATGTAATTTGAGATAATTCTCTACTGTATCACTTCATTTATGTTATGAAACAAATAGAAACTGTGTAAAACAAATTCAGGGTGTTGTCAATTTCGAAAGAATAAACTTTTGGAATGTACACAATTAGGGTCATTATTCTTTTGTACAGATTTTTCAAAGTTATGGTCCGTCATGAGAGGATTAGTAAACAAGCAGGCAAGGGCATGTAGCAACAATTTAAGAGCCATGGAAATCTTTGCCTTGATATGTTTGATCCATGTAGCTTCATGAAAAACAAACGTTGACAGTTTGATATAATAAATTAAGTATGACACATAGTATTTACAGCATTTATATTTTTCAAACCATACTACCCTTTTTTTTTTTTGACAACTGATTTATAACATGCATAAACTTCTGCAAGAATGCTGTGTGACTATACTAATCTCAATATAATAAAGATTATGCACAAAATGGGGAAATTGTGAAATAACACAATGTAATATTTAGCTTGCTGATGAAGAATCTCTATAGATTATAGAAAACAATCTATATCGCTGGCGAAGTTCGTAATTAATCGGATTAACTACCATAGCAATAGGTACAAACAATTTTGAATATACCGCTGCACCACAAGCAGGTTGCACTCATCACCTGTCTTCAATCATATAATAGATTGAATACAATACCGCTCTTTTCAAAGAGACTAATCTTACAGGTACAAGTGATTAGCATTTCTTTGACATCTATGGTTCAATGCAGAGGTACCGCATGAACGTAGTAGTGCAGCGCGATATAATCAAAAATTGTTTGTACCTATTGCTATGGTAGTTAATCTGATTATTACGTAACTTCGCCAGCGTATAACAAATTGTACATGGTTATAAAAGGCAAAAGAGTGTGACTATGTGCTGATGGAAATATGCGACCTATTCTTAAACAAAATGAGAGGCCAGCAAAGGAGACATTGTGCTTTGAACATGCCTAAAATCAATAGAAAACAAAAAATTCTTCTTTCAGGGATGCTAGTTTTCAGGCAGTTGCAAAGTCACTTCAGGCCACTGACTTTCGAACATCAAGTGAGTGAGCAAGTCAACTTATATATCATTTTTAAGCTTTTAAATCAGAGATTATGAATCTGGCGACTACTCAAAAAATAAAGATTTGTAACTTTACTCTCATTTTGTGTGAACAAGTCTCATTTATAATTGAGGACCGAATTAAAAAGACTAGTTTTGCATCTGATGTCAGGGCAAAGGCCTGGCATGATTGGTTGCTGACCTGCGCAGTACGTCGTTTTTGGTCTGGTTGACAGGATGTCATACGCAAATTAGTCTTGTTAATTCTGTCTTCAAGTAAAGTATGCACACTTTTCCCTTTAACCATGTAATAATTGTCACTGCAATGAAACAAGGGTGCTGGATCAGAAACAGAATTTGAGGAATTAATGGGAAAAATGGTTGAATTGTAATGAGGAAGTCTTCCAATTTTGATTTTGGTCACAAATATCAGATTGAATTAGTTTAGAAACTTGCATAGAAGTGGATATGTATGGGGTGCAGGGAGAAAGAATATTTATTTTATTTGGGTTTTATTTGTAATCCATAAAAGGGATGTGAAACTTGTAATAAACATCTTGTAAGTTATAAGTTATGTATATATGCATGGAGAAAAATACACAGGATGATAGAAAGTGTATGTGGTAAAAGGTCAAAGGTCATTTGCTAGTTGAATATGTGAAGGTTGGTTGTAAAGGC
Source organism: Amphiura filiformis (assembly GCF_039555335.1). Taxonomy (NCBI): domain Eukaryota; kingdom Metazoa; phylum Echinodermata; class Ophiuroidea; order Amphilepidida; family Amphiuridae; genus Amphiura; species Amphiura filiformis. The sequence goes on from NC_092631.1 coordinate 82,599,588, forward strand.
TTTGTAAATGTTATCTGCTCACACAGTATTCTTGCAGTATTTGTTAATAGGCATCTTAGCCCTCTTCATGCAGGTGTTGACTGCAGATGACAAGTTTCAATTTTGAAACATTTTAGAATTGTTAATTTTCATGACCATATTTGGAATCGGCATGAAAAATACATTAAAATGAGTACAAACAAGCCTAGTATTGATTCAGTGGTTCTTCAAAGAGCTGTTGATATTTGAAAAAAATATCTCAGAACTATCTTAATGTTGAAGACTATGGCTAGCACGCAGAGCATTAAATTACCAAACGTTCTAGATATTTAAACTTTCGTATTTCAGTACCTTAGATATGAGTAAAGATTTGGTTATCATAATAAGCTAAGTTATGAGATGGCTTATGGTTATATTATAATAAAATGTCCATACAATATCTAAGCAATTACAACGAATTAAGTTTTAATACTTTTGGTTAAAATTATTAGAACATAATTTGGTAGAGGCTTTACTGATATATAAACTTGTATAATGTTAAATTAAATAAGTTAAGATCCATAAAGGGGTCATACTGTTATTTCAAATTGATTTGAAACAATTTGAGAATCACACATTTGTTGTTGGTAAGGTTGAAGCAGTTCGGTGAGGCATACCAAAGGATATTATTCTTTTCTTTTCTTGTAATATTACATTTGCCACACGGTATGTGGGAAGTATCACAAGGTCAGTTGGGCAAATATTGTACTGCCATATGCAGAATTTTGCCATTCTAGGCAAAATAATTAAATAGATAATTTCTTGCTACACTACATGGAAGAAAAAATTCAAAATACAAATCTGATACTTATTCAACAGGTTTTCTAACAGCAATAGTTATACTTTTCAGTTGGCCCAGGATTTTTGTTATGGATTTGAAACTGACTTCTTGTAAAAGTATGTCCTGATGGCATTTAAAAGATTGCCAATGTGGTGAAATGAAATCATAGCCTTGTGATTGAATAAGTTGTTGGGCATAGGGTGTGGGTTAGGGTTTGACAGAGGCTTTATTGATCAGTGGCCTCTTTGTGGCCTGGTTATAGGGCAGTTAAGCATTTCAAAAATGCAACCCAGTCTTGGTCTTCCCTGATACTCTAGGCATAGCAAGTTATTAGCACGGCTTAAAAAGTACCTTCTGGTAGCGTAGTTATCAGGAGATCTGTAAGCAAAACAGGTGCACTCCCAATTTAGTTACCACACTTGGTATCAAAATTGTACAGGGTTCCAGTATGTGTTGTAATTGCAGCAAGCAGAATCTTGGTCAGTGATCCAGTTACAACCACATGGAATAAAGCAATTCCTATTGTGGTAACTGGATAACTGACCAAGATTCAGCTTTCTGGATTGTAATCGCAAATGCGGGATGCCACAAGCATTATGTTCATGTACAATATAGCCGCACATAGCTCCTGTTGTACATGCTAAAGGTTAACCAGGCCAAATAACTGTACAGTTATAATACTGGCTTTAGGTGATTCCTTGCTAGACCAAGATATCTCCTCAATTCACAAATTTCCTTTGGTTTTCTGCATGGCTTTTCAACTTGCAGGAGGACAATGCATCAGTTTACCTTGTAAGAAGACTGTCTTGGACTCAATAAACCTATTTTTAATAAATACTAATTTTGTTGTACATGTACGTGGAGAGGGCAATTAATTACAAACTAAATATCACCAAAAAGAGCCATCTGATAATTACATACTGTAAAAGTGGATATTTTCGCACTTTGCTAATTTTGAACTATTTCCCTTGTTTTTAAATTTACGATTCCAAGTTTCCTTACATTGACCTATACACAAAAGGAATGTATTTGCTCATTGTTATTTTCGCGGTAGAAGCTTGGAGCCCGAAAAACCAATGTTGGGCGAAAATTTTCACTTTTACAGTATTTGATGTTTACCTTACAGACATTGTATTTACTAAAATGCTGTACGTACATGCCTTGAAACATGAAGAAAGTGTAATGGCAGAGCAGTATATTAAACTATCTGAAACAGAATTGATTTGTGTGTTAGACTTTGAACTGATGGGTTTCTGTGTCATTTGGCTATTCCAGTTAAAATCCACACTCCCCCTATGGAAGATTTTGGAAATATCTTCCACAGGGGAGTAGGAATTTCAAATGGAATGAATACATTAGGCAGTTCATTTCAATTTCATTCATCCTCTGACAAAGATTCAACCTGAATCTTACACTGAGGGAGGGTGAGTTTCAAATGGAGCTGCTAATATGTTCCATTCCATTTGAAATTCATACTCCCTTGTTAGATATCTCCAAAATCTTTGACAGGGGAAGTGTGAATTTTAGATGGAATAGCCCATTTTGAATCTTGCTTCAACCTAAAAGCCATAATGTACGATTTGTTATTCTTTACCCAAAATGCTGAAATAATATTAGTAATAACTGCCAGGAAGGCTTTCTGTCCATGTTAAAGTCATAATGTACGATCTTTTTTCAGAATTTACCTATATTATTAAAAAAAAATTTTTTTTGGCATATTTGTAATACTTACACATGTTCTAACTTAAATCTATGAGCAAACTGTCAAATTAAGTCCTATTTGTAGTAAAACAGGACGATTCTCTGTTGGTCCGACATAAAGTCATAATTTTTAGATTATGACTTTATGTCGGCCACCGATCATAAACCGTAGTCTCCTACAAAACTAGCTTGATTACGCTCCCTCCACATGTGGAGGAGCGTAACTCAAACTGGCCGCGTGGGAGACTAACTCTGAGGCCGCACTCGCTGTCCTAATCCAAATCGTGCGAGATGATTCGAGCGATAGAGGTGAAGTCTATGATGCTGTTTCTTTGCAAATTCCCAATGTTTTTCAAGGCGTCCAAATGTATTGGGAACTTTCATAATGATTGCATATTATCATTTTAGAAGGAAAAATCTAAAAATTTAAAAAGATCGTACATTAAGGCTTTAAGGTCAAATAACAAGAGGAAGTGAAAGAAACCTCACTATTTTGAACATGGGTATTTCTATGGTAGACGTGAAGGTCGTAAGTCAGGTTTGAAAAAAAAAAAAAAAAATTTCATGTTATAAAAAAGAGCATACATTATAGCTTCAAAACCTACATTAATCAATACTTTTATAAAAATCAGATAGGTTGCCTTGTTCTGTTTTGGTGTATGTCGCATACATGTATATCACATACATGCTTCCATGTTTTGTAAAAAAATATATATTTAATTTTGTATGTGTTAATAATAAGTAACACTTCAAATAACAGTTCCTGTTAGTTATTGCAAGCACCTACATTTAATGTAATTCACTTAAATAAAGTTTTTGATGTTGGGATTACCAGCTTGGATGACACCTCTGTCACTTATGAAGAGGTATTAGAGTGGTTTGATGAGACAGGTGCCTTGTTCAATTCCTACAAATCAAGGCTGTAATGATTGCAGAGTTATTTGCTCTTGTTGCATTCTCACACACAAACCTCTTCTAACAGAATGGAATTTGCTCAGCGTGACGTCGCAAGGTGTCACCTTGGCTGGAAAGTATAACAGTTAAATTGTTTTCATAAAAAAAGAACAAACTTGATATTTTAAGTCCATGTTTGGAGTTGACGTACATGTAATGTCTTTCAAAGACGTATTATAAGAAAGCAACTGGCATATTATGGTCATTATTGTTCAAAGTTTAAGAAAGGCCATTTGAAAATATTAAGGAAATTGTGTACATTGTTTTGATATAATCCCACTAGGAAATCCAAATGTACAGGAATACTGACTGGGCTTTTGTCCAGGTCTGCCCAGAGGAGCAGTTTATCTTAAGGATTTTACATGCTTCAGTGCATGAAATCAAGCTCTCTAAACATTGAAAACATATTTTCTATGAAGATCACATGTACAGGTAACAGATCCGTATAAAAGAGACCTGGATAAGGGAGGTTAGATTGTACTTTCATTAAGATTTCTTGAAGCTAAATCTTGCATAATGCAATTAAAGATCATGAAGAAAACAAAATTGTAGAATCCTGAATCACAAATTCTGAAACTTAAATATGTATATATACAGTTCATGCGAACATGTCTCGGATGTAAGGAAAAAAAGCTAGCATCCTTAAAAGACAAACCCCCCAAATCTGGCCTGCAGGTGGGGATAATTGACAGAAATACCCACTTGGGTGATGATGGCTGTGTAAAGTAAAGTCTAATGTAAATGTACTAATTAAATTAGGAATATGTTTTGATAAACTGTTGATGCAAATTGTATCATATGCATAGTCCATCTCCACTTGTTGCCTAAATTTACAAGAAATTAAAGAAATAAATGGCAGTGTTATGCGGTATACATGTATACATAATAAAAGAAAGTTGAATGTTCCAAAACTAGCTGTATAATGACATAACAGTAGTGCACAATGTTACAAAAGGCTAGGTAATTTACACAAGGTAGATTGGAGAAGAGAATGTTTGAGGTAGGTTGGTGCATAAAATATGTGTGTTATGAACAGGTGTAAGTTACAACAGGTGTATTTCACACAGATTGCAAGTCATATAACTGGACTGGTGGGTGCAGTGGTACAGGCTTCAACTCGTCATGATCAGAAGGTTGCTGGGTCAAACCAGTGGTGTGCGCAGGTTTTCAAAAGTCCAAGAGCACAGGTCTTGATCCCCCTGACTGTTCTAAAATTTTTGGTTCACTTGGCTCGCCATATTAGCAATTTTCTCCCAATTGGGTGCATTTCAACCGACTGACTGACAAAAGTTGGGGCACCCCCTGTTTGCGTTCACCACTGGGTCAAACCTGGCTGCATCGTCGTGTTGTGCTCTTAAGCAAGGCATTTAAGGATGTGTGAACGCTTTCAGCATAATAGTTTCCAGCTCTGATCCGGTCAGTCATTCTGGAATTCAGAAATGATTGAGATTCAAAGTAAGTTAGGTAAAAAATGCTGGTTTTCATAAATGATGTGTAAATTTGGTTTGGTCTATCCTTCATGTAAGCCTACACCCAAGTAGCCTATTGTCAAGACTTCAGTGAGGGATTAGACAGCTTTATTTTGTAAGCTGTGTAATAGAGGTTATCCACTTCACTCATGTGTGACTTCTAACAAAAGACGCTGATTCCCGTAGTATTCCTCATTCAAAGGAATTCAATACACGACCTCGGAGTTACCTGCATGACTTTGGCGGGCTATTTTGAAACAGTCATGGTTACACATGCAGGTACTTCTTTTGAAAGTCCTAAACAAGGTATAGCAGTCGCTGATAGGATATGCAGCTTATAGAACACGGATAACTTCTATCACTGTCTTGATACCAGGCCAACTCTATGCAGGCTTACAGTGGTAATACCATAACTTTACAACCAGTTATATACAATATTTTTCTTTTTGTTGGCATTTTAAAATTTGTTTTTACAAATAGTTTGAGTTTTCTTGGTTTATCCTTAGTGTAAGAGAGCACGAAATACTAATAGGGTTAGGGTTAGGGGTTAGGGTAGGATTAGGGTTAGGATTAGAGTTGGGATTTGTTTGGTATTCTCTTACATGAAGGATACACCAATTTCTTCTACCATTAGAGTGAATCAGGTCACATGTAGGATTTAGGAGTAGAGGTATGGATGTACTTGGGGTAGCAATTTTATAGAAATAATTGCAAGTGCAACCTTGGTAAGAGGCTACTAATAAACTGGAAGTTCTATGCATATGCCCTGTCACCAACCCAATCCCTTCTCTCGGTTGTTTTTGCGGAAAGTACCGACTCAGACATGGCATTGAACTTTGGGGTCAATAAAAATAAGCAAGTGAATTGTGATAGCAACTTTTATATGCCATAAACCTCAGTGTACAGTCACATATCCTACCATTTCAAATAAGTTTTGAGAGAAGCATCATATTGTTATGATTTTGTCTGAGAATTCATGCTATGCGTAGCATGATCTAAAGTAACAGACAAACCACAATTTTACATCCAAAAATCAACTAAATATGTGACCATCCACCACAACTGAGCCCGGATGTCGCCAGTGCCACTATTGAGATATGCTCCATTGAACTTAACAATAAACAGTAGGAAACAAAGGATTTATTGACTGTTTTATTGATTTTTCACAACTTAAATGTCAAGTACTATAGACATGATATACATCATTTTAAAGCTAATTTCAAGCAGAATATTTTGGTTGAATATCTCAAAAATGATGATTGGCGACTTCAGGGCTCAGTTGTGCTGGATGGTCACATATAATAATCTCATGACAGTTTGCAAATGCAAAAATTGTATAACGTATTACAAGAAAGTTGGCATGAGAAGGATTAGGGCAAAACATCTTTTGGTCGAGAATTAATTTTTTTCATTGATTTGAATGGGACTATACACTGTTGATTATGGCAGATGAATGCAAGTAAATATATAAGTACATGTTGTACAAGAAATGAATGTTTTGTGGTATCAAGACTTCAAATATTCTACTATTATGTCAGACCTACTATGTAGGTTGTTATTATTATTTTAAGGTGGATATTTGTTTTTTGTTTTCTTTCAACCTTTTGGATGTATGCTATATTTAACTTGAGGAATAAAATGTTGTGATAAAAGGCATATTGGAAGACCACAACAGAAAGCTAATTATTTGTTCTTATGTTTCTTCTTATAATCGATTCCCAACTTCGATGATACCTTGTCACTATCAAAGAGATATTAGAGTGATTTGATGAGACAACAATCATATTTTGTTATTTGCAGATGCAAATATTATCAATTAATATCTCAATTGACTGCACATTGTTATTGTTCCAATCGTGCACACAACCAGCGTTTATTTTTTTTTACCTTAAAGCTCACAAACAAATGCTCAAATTGTTGGCTAAAGTCTTCATAATTTTAATATCCAGTGATGATTCCATTGAAAATGCATTATATTGCTGCTTCTGATTAATTTTCAATTTCAAATACACCAAAAATGGGCATATCTTAGGCAATTTCCAATTTCCCAAATGGAAGTTGAGTGGTGGCATCCACATCACAATGTCCTGCCAAACTGTTCCGTCATCTGCTGTACAGCTGGCATTTACTATGTAGCTTAGGTTGGTTCTTTTTGCAGTCAGCTAGTAGGCAGTCTCTCCACCTCTTGGGTGGTCTTCCTCTGGTCTGACTCCCTTGATGTGGCATTCTAAGGCCATCTTGGGAAGGTATGAGGGAGGCATTCTCTGGATGTGGCCAAAATAATGCAGTCTCTTCTGGGTTATTATTTTGTTCAAGATGGATAACTCAACACCCAGGGTTTTGCAGATATATGGTGTTGTTTTGGATCCTGCCTCTGTGTTATTCGATCCCACTATCTTACTTATGGGTGCTTATTGGAACTAATACGGTACACAATCGAATGATTTTGACCAAAGTGTCGCTAAACCATCACAGGATGTTATTGCATATTTTATAGCTCAATCCTTTTCAGGTTGTTAAAATAATTTTAAAGTAACCTTTTTGAAATAATTCCTCAAAGGTGAATTACATTCAAACTTTTCTATGCTCAGAATATGACTTGCCATGTCTTAGACAATAATAACTGTGCACCATCTATTTTGAGGTCATTGTGTGAAATCGGAGGGTTTTGTTTTGGGCTGAGGTATTTTTCCGAGGGAGCGGTAGCTCCCGAGGAAAAATACCGAGGCCCAAAACAAAACCCGACAATTTCACACAATGACCTCAAAATAGATGGTGCAAAGTTATTATTGTCATTCATTACCGTCGTATCTAATATTTTGAACAAATCAAAATGGCATTTTATGTTATTTTATGCCATAAAACGCTGTTAAATATAACCAGTTTTAATCATTGTTGTAACCTACCCTACAAAAAAATCAACCAGGCGTAGGAGTGTGCGTTGCCATAACGCGTAGCTTATACACGCACGCGCGCGCAGAAGTCATTGTTGCGCGTCCGGAGTCATTGTGAGTTATTAATGACCTCGCAATTAGTGCGCGGTCAGGCAATCAATTTCTTTTGATTGGATTACAGACTTCGGTTTATAAAAGGCAGAAAAAATAAGACTCATAACGCCGTGTATTGATATAGAATGGCATGCACGCAGTGGGCGCAATTCTTATATGAATTTATGTGAGTGTGTGTTGGGACTTTATTGATGCGTGTAGTAACAAAAGCCGAATAATTTCGGCCTTATATAAGCTGAACAAACTTTAGCCCTAAGCTAAAGTTTGTTCAGCTTACAATTGGTGAAAATTATTCCATTAGGTTTTACTGCCTGAACAGAATTGATCATGTCTCACCTTTTTCAATCAAATTGATGGGAATAACTCTTGTAGTGAGGATCAAGATTTAACCACAAATTGCCTCAGGCAAAACTCACTTCCTGGGAACTAAATACCACACAATGTCATTTTTATGTAACTCATTGACCCATATGTGTCATATACTGCCTCAAGGTACAATGACAGCCTGCTGATCCAGTCAACTCATTGACAGATACTAATTGGTGGGAATTCAATTTTTGATCAATTCTCTTCAGGTAGTAAAACGTAATGTCATTTTTTGTTACTGCACACGTCAATCAAGTCACAACTTATGCTCGCATAAATCCACATAAGTGTGTGTCAGCCGTGCAACACACAACTAGCATAAGTGTTACACCCAACTTTGTGCACACCATTCTATATCAATGCAAAAAGTTATACATCTTATTTTTTGCCAATTATAAACCGAACAAACTTAAAATATCTTCTTTCCTCACAAGTGTAATAATTATTGGTTGAATTAAACATGACAAGACCATGGAATGAAACAATGCAGCATGCGTACACAATGTATTTATATATCAAATTTATTCATAAAAGATACAAAAGATGCACCAGGTAACAAATAAGAAAAAACATTTTACTGTTTAAATAGCTAAGAATAAACAGTATTCACCCTGGAGTTAATAATTGCCATGGTTACTGGCCACTTCAAGAGCAATTGTTACTTAAATCAGTAACAGACTACCCAACACACACAAAAATGGTTTTGAAATGCTATAAATGCCCCGGATAAATGCATCATTTGTTTATCAAAACATTTTTAAACCTTTTGCAAGAAAAAATACAACTTTTTTTTTAGATGCAGTTAAAACATTATTTTTGCAAAATATTTTGTCAACACTTAATAATTATGTGATAGAATATTTAGCATCAAGTTTTCAAAAATGTTTTCTGAATGTTATTAAAACATTTGATTAAAACATTTTATATCCTCTATATAACCTGAAATTTAAACATTTTCTGGAAATGTTTTGTGTTTGCTGGGTAACCAATAGGTTTTTTGATAACACATTTATATGTACTGTTTACAAAGAATTCAATAAAGGGAAAACTAAGTGACCCTTAAGGTAGTAAATATATAAGCATACATAGTGGGTTATCATAGAACTGGACTGGATAAAATCAGACTCAGTCTCCATAGCCCCATGCACATCCACACAAACACTTATAGGTTAATGAACGCGTATTACTCATTGGGAGAGAAATTAGACAAGAATAATGCACGCGCGCTGATGTTGATGCATCAACATTAGTGCAAGTGCATTATTTTGTCTAATTTCTCAAGCAACAAGTAATATGCGTTCATTTACCTATTTCATACACGAAAAGAAAAAAAACATGTGATTTTTGCTGTTTTTATAACAAAATTATCACTAAAATATTGGAAAATAGAACCAAATATAAATGCATCAACCCACCCGAAAAATGAATGCGTGCGAAAGCACTGCGCGTAGTACGTGGAGTTCACAATATACACAATCAATGCATGGTTTGGATTTTTCTAACGCTTGTTCTGATTGGTTCTCGCTATCTAAGAGTGTATAAAAAGGTTGAAATTGAATTTCATTAATCATGCGGTCACATAGTATCTGTCTGTTCAGACCAACTGTGTGCCTCACCCCACAAGTATTGACTATACATACTTGTATTTAAATCAAACTTGCAAAGCATAGTGAAAATAAATAATTTGATCTAAAACATGTGAATATACTTTCATGATTATTGCTAAATGATTACATATATTCACAGAGCTGGTCTCTGGATCAGACAGACAACTGGAAGAACACAATCAATTCAGTATAAGTTATCATCATCATGAATTAACAAAATCTCATTGTACTTTGACTAAGGGAAAAACTCATGTATCATAAGTTAACAATTAGAATAATTCAACAGTACTTCTGTGATGAGGATGCATTTGTATGTGTTGAATGCTGTAGTCGGTTTGCTGTCCGGTGAAGCTAAAGAGACATGTCCAATTTGTAACATTCTGTTTTCTTACTTACATTTTTGCAGTATTTATGAAGAAAACGGGAGATGATGCTGTCAATTGGGTCAAGCACCTTTGAGCATTGAGATATAAATTTATATCACAATGATATCAGCTGTATGCAAACCTGCTAAAACTTTCAACTCACTGCATCATACAGTACTGTAATTCAAACAAGTGCATGCACTTAACAAAAGGAAGGTAAAAAACTTTCAATTTAAAGATACAAAATTAATTACCAAAGTCACCATAATGGTTGTGTCCAATCACGGATGAAAATCAATCTAAATGTCATCATAGACAGTAGAAGAGAACATACAGTAAACAGTAGAAGAAATGCCCATTATTTCAAGTATTTAACTTCAATTCATGTGCGACAATTTTTGCTTTGTTACTCTGTGGAACTGATTCCCGATGTCAAATTTTCGTAATATTCAACCATTTCATCACTTACTTTTCATGTGAGTTTTTAGAAGTCAGCTACAATATTTCATTTGAAAATTTGCCTGGTTTTATTTTTTTTAATTTGGAACAAATTTGTTTGAGCCATTGGATAACACAGGACCGTGAAAACCTGCGGATTATGTCCATTTCTCGATCCCCGATTGGTTGAAATTGTAAAGGTCATCACTGGGCTTTTAGGAAAACCATAGTTGTAGCGCAAGCATCATGACTACACGGGCTAGCAGCAGATATCTTGATATTAGATACTGAAGGTCTCTTCTATTGTCTATGTCATATATTCTACCTAATTTTACATACCAGTGCCTTCTTATTTGAAATGATAAATTGGTTAAAAACCTGCAGAACATGAACCTACTCAATTGTGTACTCCATCCAGTTCAAAATGTGATACAACAAAATCATATTTAGAGAATTTGTAGCCTCGACACCTAGTATTATGTCAAATAAGATGCATCAGCATAATGATTGAAAAAAAATGATTTTCTAAAAATATTTATTTATATTTCGCTTGACAGGAGAGTCAGTCTAGACAATTCAATGAACAATAAGTAAATTGTTTCAAGTTATTTGATTCATTTTCAACTGGATGAAGGACGCCAATTAGGACTACACATACACAATATCCTATAACCCTGTTACAATATAAAATAAGTAAAAAATATAAAATATGCAAAATATTGTAATTGGAGGGTTAAAACAGAAAAAAGTACTATAAAATATAGTGCCAATAGTTAAGTAATACTATACATACAATAGATATACCAAAATACCAAATACAGATTTGTACTTGGGAAAAATATAATAATTAATCATCGTTGAATATGTAATATATTGCAAACTAGAAAGGCTGGACTAGCATTTCTCTATGTTCATTTTTGGTTTATATTCATTAGTTGGTTTCTTTCAGTTAAAAAAATACCAAGATACTTTTATTAAAAACCCTGTTTTTTCACATGACTTTAAATGTAGGAAGGGCAGTCAATAAGTTGGTTATTTAAGGTATCAAACTTTGTTGTAGATATAATTTTGGTTGCATTTAAAAGCGTGGACTGTACATAACAATTTACTTTAGCAATTAAAGCTATTCACTTGAAATTTACACTGTCACTAACCCTGTGGAAGATTTTGGAAATATCTTCCACAGTCAGGGGGAGTATGTTTTCCAGGGTTAATCATTTTGAAACCCATACTCCCCCTGCATTATGGTTTTACCTGTATCTACCACAACTGGAGTGAGTATTTCAAATGAAAGTTATCAAATAGTCTATTCTATTCAGAACTCACACTCCCTCTGTGGAAGACTTCAGCTAAATCTTTCACTGGGGTAGTGTTGATTTTTAAAATGGAATTGTATTTTATTACCTACCTAAGGACACCTGTTAGAGTAAGCCTATCCTATTGAGCATCTAAAGCAGGATTTTAGAGACTTACTGTTTGGTTACCATGACAACAGGATTTGGACCCGGGGATATAAATCAAAGGTGAAAAGCTTACAGATGGATGATTAAGATAAGACAGACCTGCTGTCAGTGTCTCAGCTAGCCACCCATCTGCCTGTCATTTCATACAGGGAATTAGCTCCTGGGACGGGCAAAATTAATGCCTTTGACAGATGCTACATTATAATTGTACTAGGTGTTGAGAAAGGCTATTGAACTTTTTAGTAGACCAGATTTGTTAAACAAGGCTATAGCAATACATTTTTGAACTTTTTAAACCGCCAATGGGCTGCAGAAGTCTGGTAAATGTTTTAAAAGTCAGATTAGGACAGGCAATTTTATTCAAATGACAGGCAAACCTCAATTCCTTGCTAAGACCCTGCCTGCTGTTGTTAATGATTACTAATACTAGTAAATCTGTTGGTACAAAATTGACTTTAGAAGGGGAGATCTTCTTGCACAGATGGTAGGCATACTCTGCCGGCAGGCTGAGTCTTAGCCAGAAATCAGAAACCACCCGTCCAAGCAGATACCAAAATTTGACCCTCAAATACAAAACAACTTGTCTGTACCCATGGAAGGGTCACTGGGGTCAAATATGTCCTGATTTGGCCTTTACATGTCACTCTGAATTAGTCTGAAAGTTCATAACCTTAAAATCATCTGTTTTAGAGCTATCACATCTGTAAAATCCATTAAATCCAACCGTCTAAAATTAGATTAGGCCGTCTTAAAGACGGGTGGACGCATGGCTAGCTAAGACCTTGCCGGCAGGGTATCCTGATACATTGAACACAAGCAGTCAACCAATGTTGCTGGGTCATTATTTCTCAAATCACCCAAAAAAAATATGATTTTACACCTCACCCCCTTCAAATTTGTTCAAAATTGGTATACAGGGTGATTTTGGCTGGCAAAGCTCAAATTTCAAATTTTAGCTTAATCGGACGTCACGGTTTTAAGCGCTATGCCCCGCCCATTTTTCGTGATTTCGGCGAAAAATGGCGCGCCCATCAATTCAGGTTTATGCCTACACATGAATCATTCTTATTGAATGATATGATATCAATTCTTGTGAAATAAATAAATTTACAAAAACTGAAATTTGATTCTCATATTTTAAAAAGAACCAACAGATTAAATTGTGTAAGTCTGGTTCCAAGTAAAGTTTCAAAGACATGCTGTTAAACTGCATAATACAGGCCTGATAAAATATAACATGGTGTCAGATCTAATCCTTAATCAATGAACATGTTCCTAGTACCAACTACTTATACCAACCAATTTATTATCATCAAAATATATGAAATTTAAACAACCTTTTTTGCCTTCCACAGAATAAATAATTTAGGGTAGGTCAGGTTACTCAAATCAAACAATTTATAGCTGTGTTTTATTTTGGTCTTGGATCTTGATGATATAACCTCTGAAATAGAGTACTGGAGTGTGACGTCATAAAATTTTCTTTTTTGCATTTCAGCATTTTCATGACCATATTTCAGTAGAACATGATGAAAAACATCCACAGTCCAAATTTGGTGGGAATCGGATCATGAGGGCCTGAGATATGGCCGCATGAATACCTAATTAGCCCCATTGAAATCAGTGTAAATTGGCCAGGTTCATAACTGTTTCGAATGTTTGTTGGATGTTTTTCATCATGCTCCACCGATACATGGTATTCAAAACGCTGAAATACAACAAAAGTTTTCTGTGACGTCATCACTTCGGTACTCTATACTCCTGAGGAGTTAATACTGGAACCACATTTCAAGCACAATTTACTTGAAACCTGACTTATAACATTTTACTTTGTGCCGATGTAGCAACCTCCACTTTGATGAAGCACCACATTATAGTATTTGGCAAGGTCCTTCAGCAGTGTCTGACTGCTGTTCCTGACTATCGTGTAAAGAAAACAAGGTCAAGCCTGGGTCACGTAATACTACACAGCTTGGTCGGCCAATGAGGTGCCGTATGTGATGAAGAAGTGATTCATCAAGTAACCAATCAAATCACCGCTTCTGTGTTTAAGCTGTAAACAGTACCAAACTGGTAGACCGCTGAAGAACCTTGCCGCAAACTAGTGGATACTTTCAAGGTGTATAACAAATAAAATTGAACCACAAAATTGAAGCCCACAAGAGATGGCTACATGTACAGGTCTATAACATTGGAAGACAAACTTTGCCTGCAAACAGTTCTGAGATGATCGTCAGAAATATTGAGATAACAAACATCACATAGGAGGAGCCAACTTGGACGGTTCTAGGTAGTTTGTAGGGCTCCCCGCCAATCTCATCTATGTAGAATCCTATGGGAAAGATAAGTGCAGCCAGGCAAAACAGCACCACTGTTATGTAGGAAAAATATAAGAGAAGATAACAATGAATCAATAAAATAAAATGATTACAAGGTGATATGAAATAATCAATAAAAATTGGCAAAGCATGTTTTATGGCTTAAAAGTCTAGTTCCATGGCCCGATTTCATAGAAGTCACACAATCCAAATACAATGGCTCAGACCCAGTCCACACTAGTAGTTTTTCATCATCTTGTCATAATTTCCTGATTATGATAGGATTATAATAAATGAAAGATGAGAGCGTTCACAAGGTCAGCACCTTGTCATTGTATCGTAATCACTTCTGGTACATACATGTACACCATGGTAATTACAAAGTCCAGTAAACATGATACAAAATCATGCTTTAAAAATTTTCATCATTCACGAATGATGACACGATTGTAGTATGACGACGACATTGAGCAGACACACGATATCAATTTCTTTAAATATTTTTGACACAATCATATAATTAGCAGGAAAAAAACATTCATGTGGACCAGTCTCAGATCAAATATGAATGTGTATACATTTTGTATTCAATTCAATCAATTCATAAGATTATTTTAAATCCCACCGGCCTATCACATAATGAACAAAGTACAGCCACCATCCCTCTATCTCTACCTTGCACTTTCTCTCTCCCTATGACTTCCTTGCAGAGAATACAGTCCACCTGATATGGGACCAGCTCCAACAAAACCCTGAACAAGTCGCCAGACATGTTTTTGAGTTATAGGCCTTTAAAAGATGACATTCCCATAAAAAATCAATTTTGGAATTCTTAATTTCATGACATTTGACTGTGGGACTAGTGGACTTTCAAATCCTTGAAATTGCTTATTTTAAAAAAAGAGGGTTTTTTAAATCAATAAATATCAGTTGAACTGTGATAATTCCTATTCAATCCTGTGTAAGGTAGGAAACTAATTACCCCATTGCTCAGAATAGTAATATTGCAAAAATATCAAGGTATCATTTGCAAAATTATCCATACCTTGAAAGTATTGATTCTATTTATATTGGTATCATTTTCAAGCTTATTGTCTAGTGCTTACATTTTTATTCAAATCATGAAGTGTCAAAAAAGCGACCTGTTCCTGGTTTTGTCAGAGCAGGTCACATATTTGAGTACTCTAAATCTACTATGGTACAAGTTTACTTGCAGAGAATGCAGTCCACCTAGCATATTTGAGTACGGTACTCTACTATGGTACTTACTTGCAGAGAACGCAGTCCACCTAGCATATTTGAGTACTGTAAGTCTTCCTTGTGAAAAGGGAAGTAAGACACATGTGGTAGTTAGGCAGATGATTCCTGCTACAATGAAGAACAATGTTGCTATCCATTCAGGTGATAGGGTTGGTGCAAGGCAAACCTGGTCACGTCCAAATATGGTAAGGCACTGTGATGTTAGTCCAATTTTCAAACTACCTGTAAAAATAATAATTTAAAAAAAATGATCTAGAAACACCACCGAAATGCTGTTTTGTTAGCTGAATCTAATTCTTTTTGATGAAAGTCAATCTTTGACAAGATGTAACTTTGCTACGGAAAGTGCTATGACAAAAATGTTTTCAGTTTTTAGCTTTCTTTACTCAAGAGCTTTAATTTGATATAAAATGATGCCGTTTGATGGCAAATTTGAATTCACTTAGCATATGTACCTACTTCTACTATAGTCTATAGAAAAATTATCAAATTCGTGTACATCGTGGAACATACTCTTTGCGTGGCTGTGCGTAGTTATAAGCAGTTGTACGCAGATAGCCTCGCTAATATGGACGCGTGAGAGTAGCATTGTATGCTGCGTGTGTAGTTAGCATGATTAGTCATGAAGTAACAAGCATAGTTGAATGTTCCACGATGTACACAAATTTAATATTTTTTCTATAATTACTGTAACTCGTTTAATAATCTTTATAAGTCAGGGGTGGATCATGAGGCGGAGGATCATGAGGGCTGAGGCAGAGGATCACAATCATAATGCTGTACAATGGTGATTTTTACACTATTGTCTCAATAAACATTATTGATGGATTTCTACCTGCTTCTGTACTTGATCATGATCACAGCCAAGTGATATTTATGTTTACTGTTTAGCATTCATTCACTATTGATTCATTGCATAGCAAAAATTAAATAAGCTTACTTACTTGCATCATCGGACACAACCCATTCTGGGTTTGCTAGACTAGCAACTGCAAAAACATCAGCTGCAAAGAATAAAATGCCTGATATCAAAATCAGCACATCCATGTTCACGTTAGACAAGGCATGCAAGCACTAGAAAAATCACAAAAATTTCATATCTTTTTATCCCTTCGACGTAAAGTAAACATTGCACGGATAATTATAAGCACTGATTTCCAACACCCGGAGTGAGATATGAATAATTAATTATATGACGTCATCACAAGTTTTTGCAGACTCTTGTCAACAATGATCATGACGAATGAATGAATTGTTGAAACACATTTATATGTAGGCCTAGGCCCAAAGCCAGCACTTTTTCAGAGGGGGGGGGGGGGGGGCAAAGGGGGGCAAGACAAATTTTAAGGGGGTACCTTTTTGCGACAAAATCTGTTAACGCTACAAATGCGCACGAAGCGCGTGAAAAATTTTGCCATATTGAAGCTAAACTGGTGAAGTATGGTACAGAAAGTGAATAAAATTGGCACTTTTTAGGTTAAAATGGCCAAATATAATGTAAATTTGGTCAGAAACACAAAAAAGTCTTAAATGTTGGGGCGGTCACCAGCTGTCACCATCCCACGGCGGGAAAGACTTTTCACAGGGGGGCAGCTGCCCCCCTTGGCTATGCCACTGAGGCCTATTGAATTGATCTGATTCTAACCATTTGAAGTGTTTTGATTCACTGGTTGTAATAAGTACCTATTTGAAAATGCATTCAATTCAATATTTCAATGGACTATTTCAATATTATGTAATGCAGATATACAAACTAAATTCAGAGCGAGGCCTATTATTAAAAGATGTCAGTACTTCAGTTTGCCACATGCAGTTCAATTGCCTGGTAGCATAATGCCACATACATAAAGTATATAATAGCAAACATAAATTTTTTTTCAAATGGCCAACTACTCACTGCCTGTTGAATATACCGCTGTTGCCCCCATTTTGCCCTTTTTTACAAATTTGATTTTTTATTGACTCGGGGATATTTTATCCCCATTTTCTTTCACAATTATGTTAACTCTCTGATGACACAAGTTTTTAATGAAATATTTAAGATAAATATTACTTTAGTACTTTGTTGAAAATAGTTAAAATCACCATTGACTTTATGTTCAAAATTAAAATAGGGACCTCTAAAATTTGCTCAAAAAGGAATAATATTTTTCATGCCATGTAAAAAAATCTAAATTTTTCAGATTCACACTAAGGGACGGACCATTAGATATCAAGGGGGGCTGGGTAGTTGGGGTTGTGACAATTTTTTTTGTTTTTAGCACCTTGGTGAAGCAAAATTTAATTTTAGCCCTTGGATGAAGCAACAATTTTTTTCTCAACACTTCGGGGAGACAATTTCTTTTTTACTCCTCGGTGAGGCAATTTTTTTTAATAAATAGTAAAGTTCTATATTTTGAACAATTTGTTTTTCGATTTGTGAAATTTTGCCCATATTTTTAATCATCTTAAAGTTTTGTAGCACCTAAATTTTGCGTGCCACAAAAAAACATCATTATTTTCAGACCCTGATTATTTTTATGTTAAAATGAGTTAACATCAGAGGTAGCAGCTTTCATGGTCAGGGGGGAAAATGAAAAAATTTTATTGGTACCAGCGTGCAAAAAATAGGTACCGGTATTTTACACTCATTTATAATGGTCCATGATGGGGGGAATTTTGGTGGGAAACAGGCTCCTTGCCCCTTTCTTTTCCTTTACCTTCCCGATTTTCTCTTTCAGTGGTTAAGTGTGTCTTTTCTCTTTTATTGTAAGGGGGCACTCTTTCCCCTGACCACCCCTTCCACTGGCTAGGCCTACACTTATGATCATCTGGTGAGTTTTGCACAAAGCGGGGAACTTGGACATTTTTCAAAGGAGATCCATGTCTTAAGATTATTTTCTTCAAAACATAGAAGTGATGATTTCTCACCAAAAAAAAAAACACACACATAGGCTTACCCAGATTCATCCCCACTGCCACGTATGGCTCCCAATCAGTGACATACCGTAGATTTTCTTTTTGACACTGGGCCCGGGGGGGGGGGGTGAAATTTTTTTCTTGAAGTAGGCCTATAGTGAATCCAGCCCCTTTTGGCGACCAAAGAAGTTTATGGTACATATTTTTTTTCTTTTGCTCAGATGGCGCAGCAATTTTTTTTCTTTCAAAAAACTACCCAGCCCCCCTTGATATCTAATGGTCCGTCCCTAACGTCCATCATATCCATGATAATAGTACAGTACATACGTCACCTAATTAATTATTCATAGAGCCATGAACGGTTATAATATAAGGACCTAAAACAACCAACAACGTCAACGCGTGTGAACTGAACTTAGTACATGAGTAAGCTTAAAAGTTATCAATTACTTTGCTGTTTTGTTCAGTTGCAGAAATTATGACAATGGCTGAATCTACCCTTGAGGCAGTGTTTTCTTACCATAACTTGGTGCATGCAGTTGCTGGCGCAGCGGTAAGTGCACTTCTACTTCTGGATCTCGTTAAAGGTCCGTAACCCGATCGACAGCATCATGATGATCATCCCCCCGATTTTTTTCATTGTTGATGAGGTTTTGGTATCACATAAGGCTAATGGAACTCGATTGTTAGTTTCCTATTGACCTCCCGCATCACCTTTTCAATTTGACCAAAACTTTCATTATTTTTATAAAAAAGTCAATTATTTGAAAATTGAGATGGAACTAATCAAAATTGAAACTCTCACAATGTCTGACATACCCTGCTGATCATAATCAGCAGTTTTTCTTAGTTGTAGGGGTATAGGATGTGGTAAATAATGGAAATTTACGGATTACCTCATCATGTTTCTGGTGATTACAAAAATTGCAAATTTCTTTTCATTTTAATTTTAAAAATAAAATCTTTTCTCAATCTGTTGCAAAATGTCTGTAATGATGATCTAAGCATTAATACCTGTTTTGAAATGGTCTTTCATCAACAATATATACTTTGGTACTGGTGGGGTACCTAAATTTGGAGAAAGCTGTTCATAAAATCATTGATTATGTTGACATAATGGATAATGAAAAGAGACCGAATAATGAATAATGAAATAGCGACCTCGTCCTTTTTTTCAAACATCCAATCGGAAACTAATAATCGAGTTCCATTGGCCTAATAGATACTATTTTTCTCATTACTATCCTGAAATTGGACGCTCCAAGTCGATGTATTTCCGGAGAAATCATGAAACACAGCGGTTTTTACAGGTTACCAGTTGTTCTTATTTTACACGACACGGGAGTTTTGGGTAGTCATTGTTCGAAATGTTCTAACTTTCGTATGAACAACCGATAGCTTGTGATACGAAAGTTAGAACTTGCAAGGATGTTATCGTATGTAATGTACTTGTTTACATGTACGTGTGATACATGTACGCAGTTGCCATACAGAGTACAATTTCATGCATATGAATAAAAACTTCTTCCTCAAGTTAGTTGTTGTCTCCAAAATATCATGAAATAGTTCGTGACATATTACCGACACACTGTACTATAATATTTTCTTAAATTTTCATACATGTACTTACGAAAAACGTCAATATTCGTTCTCCGAACGGCTTCGATCAACGCCGTGTTTCTGCTGTATATGCACCCACTGACCTCCAGCAATGTTGCCAAAAATGTTAGCCCAAATCGAGTCAAATAAATTAAAAAGTCGATCGATTGTTTTTAAAATTCATACATTGGTATCTATGGGATAGCAAAATACCATAAATTGCCTCACGCCAGATTTGAAAAGTTGCTCAATTACTTTCTTAACCATCAATTGGTGTCTATTGGACAGGAAACTGTAGTGTGGAAAATCTTCAAAAGTCATCCTTTTGGGCTAATAAGTCGCTGCTTTGCCAATCCTGAACTCCGCACGTGCTTATTCCACCAGCCGTCTACACTGCGCATGTACTGTGACCACTGATCAGTGACTGTGACTGATTATGACCCGGATGTACCCAATTGAAAAAGGTCGTCTCTAAGCGTGTACATCGGTGACAGTAAATCGGCCATGATCATTGCTCGGAGCATCGCACTGCTGTGACCTAAAACATCTCCAGAATGTACTTCAAAGATGTATTTTTCTCTAAAAGTAAGCAACCTTGAATCCGAAGATACATTATGTTAGTCCAGGAAAATTGTAGCCAAAAGTGACATTCGGAAGAATGTTTTTTACTTGCGTTATAAAAAGTATCAACGCTATGCAGACGCGTTTTCAAATAGCCTTAAGTTCTATCTTATGCACACATAACTCTCGTGTCGTCGTGCATAAAAGATAGATTTTTCGATCAAGGTAGTCATAGAATGAAATCGGAATAGATTCGGAAGACTTCACCCCAGTACCAATTCGTCCGCAAAAATACATCAAATAGGCCCCCTAACACTGGTAATGGAAAACTACTCGTTTTGGACACTTCTACTCGTTTTCAAAACCTCCAAACAATGAGGAATTATCCATTGTTCCTCCTTTGTTATGTTACCCAATCCACTTTAATACGAGTAGCAAAAACGAGCATCGCCACTTGAAATACGAGTACTTGGCTTGAGAAACGAGCAGCAGAAACGAGTAGCAAATCAGCAAAAAGCACCCAATGCCAGCTTGGGTGTATTGGTTATTTTAGGAGCTCCAAACCCACTTGAGCCGAGATAAGTACATACTTCAGCGTCGCCGAGTGATAACAGGTTCGATCGATCGTAGCAAATTGTTGGATCGTCAAATCAGTAATATAAATAACCTAATTTTATCAACATTACTTTTAGCATGACCAATATTATTTATTTAGCAGAAATATTAAACGGCAAACTCTAGAGACAAGAAGATGGTCATTGACCATCTTCTTGTCTAAACGGCAAACTCTAGAGACAAGAAGATGGTCATTGACCATCTTCTTGTCTCTAGAGTTTGCCGTTTAATATTTCGGAACACGTGTTGATCACCAAGTTAAAATATAAATCACTCAAAATTTACATTATACTTGGAATAGGCCTACGAGCTCATACGTATTTTTTATTCATACTTTTTTTTGAACTACGAAGGAGAAAATGTGTCAATTAAAATTAGATTGCTTGCATCTTTAATTAATAATATTTGTTTGGCTGGCGAATGGCGATAAATTGTGTTGTCCCGCTCTGCCATGGATCCGGAGTAGGCCTACTAATTAATAACCAATGGATCAAGAATATCTATAAAATAATGAGAACTAAGATCATGACAAAGTCTTTTATATCCGTTGTTTTGAAAGTTTATAAATCGGCACGGACGTGACGCAACGTGAAAAAAAACCAACCTGCGTATGTAGTTTTATTATGCCTACCGCATTTTTGGCTTGTAACTTCTTTCATCTCGGGTTTCATCTCAATTTATATTCCTTGTAAGTTCATGAGTTGTATTGTTTGACGGACGTGTTCTGCTCCTTTCGATTTTTTTAGAACCAAAGCACTGCACATAATTAATAAATCACGTACATAAGTCCGGATCCAAGTGGCAAGTGCAAGCCCATAAACAAGTTATGAAGGCCGGGACAGTCCGGGATGATAACCCACACCGCACCGAGACCCACCGGCCACCCAGCCCGGCAGTTCCCGGCCGGTGAAATAACCAAATTTATTCAACATGCCGAGCATTTGTGAATTCAAAGTTGAAAGTCGATAAACCACCAACAAAATTGAACGGAGTCCTGAGTCCTGAATTGAAAGAGTCGATCCTGCAGTATCGGGCAGTACTCGTAGTCGTACTCCGTCGTCCACGAATCTGAAGAAAGCCCGGCCAAGCGCCAACGTGATCTTCATCTCCGGTCTTCATCTTGTTTTTACTGATATGATAATGCAAATGCACCGGACTCGTGAATGTCTCCCGGGAATGTCCATCAAGCAATTTAAAATTAGGCCAGCGCCGCCGGATCAATTGACTCGATTTCAGCCCAGCTGAACATGCTGAATTTATCATTTTCATTGCCATACATTTGATTTGTTTATATTGAAAGCTGAATCCCCTCATCCATGTGTATTAAGTGACTTTGATGAGCCGAACCTCATTGATGTTATTTCTGGGAAGCGGTCGTGACCGCTCTAGTTATTTAAATGAGGGTATCCATGCCCAGGGAACACATGGTACATGGTACCTATTTTTAGAACCACATTTCGTCGGAGAGTACATGATTTACCGCGTGCACATAAAATGTAAACAAACGTGTATTAAATGGGCCCGGAATAGGGGCTGTAATTTTGGGAAATTATATTTTCAATTTCATCAGAATCTGTATAATTATGTGCTTGTAATTTTACGAACTTGTTTTTGAACTGATTTTCATTTTTTTTTTAATCAAACCATTACAATAGTCAGTATTTCATTTACACCATTACTGAGACCATATAATAATGAATATAAATAAAAATCATGCGCTAAAAGGATCTGTAGGAAACCTGGAAGAAACATCAAATAGAACATCCCAATAAAATCTCCGACTCCCAAGTCATTATTTATTGTTGTTTCTATTAATTTATAGGTTTTTAGGTGGCGACAGATGATTGCGACAACATGGGAAAATCCCTAGCTAGTACCATAGCTACAGAGTGCATGTACATACCCATTGATGATTTTTTTTAGTTTTTGAGGAGTGTTTTTTTTTATACCAGACGAAATGGCGCCTACACAGGTGTGCGTGTGTGCGGTCACAATTTTTGGTCCATGATCTGATCCAAACATTACAAGGGACGCACCATTTGATACTCGGGGGGTAGGAAGTTGGGGTCGGGGAAAGTTTTTTTTAATTTCATGCATTTATACACAGTTAGGTGGGGAAAGTTTTTTTTTTTTTTTAGTGTTGGTGGGGAAAGGTTTTTTTGCTCATGTAGTGAAGGTTTTTTTTTTTTAAACTTCCTACCCCCACCCTGAGAATCTAATGGTGCGTCCCTAAATAGACCACAGACCTTGTATTAAAATTCGCAGTGGCGGCACGGGGAATTTTTAGTGGGAGGGTGGGAGGGGTACTTTTTCGAGGTGAGCATGGTGAGGGTGCAGGGCCCATGTGCATGTTTACCGGCTGGGAGTGGGTGGGGCAGAGTTAATGCAGGGCGGTGGTGGGTCGGTAAATGTGGAATATTTTCTGCAATGATTTTTGGTTCAAGGGGGTGGGGTGGGTGCCCCATGGGCGCCGACTCTTCCCCGAGAGCGTTAAAAAAACCAAAACACGGTGGGTGGGTGTAGTTCTGTCCTGGCAAGAAGGTTATGTTCGTAAATCATCTGACCCCGGGGCCCCCTTCCAGGGGTCATCTGAGGTCAAATTACTAAAAACTGTCATATGGGCATGAAACTTCGTAGGTACAGTTAACATTTAGAGCTAAAATTTTGGAAGATCATTTTGGGGTCATCCGAGGTCACTCAGGGGTCGACAACATTTACAGCCAAAATTTTGCAAGGTCATTTTGGGGTCATTTGAGGTCACCCATGGGTCATCTGAGGTCAAATTAGTACTGTTGTATGGGCATGAAACTTGGTGGGTACAGTCAACATTTAGAGCCAAATTTTTGGAAGGTCATTTTGGGGTCACCAGGGGTTATCTGAGGTCAAATTAGTAAAATCTATCGTATGGGCATGACACTTGGTGGCTTCAGTTACCATCAG
This sequence comes from Amphiura filiformis, assembly GCF_039555335.1. Classification (NCBI taxonomy): domain Eukaryota; kingdom Metazoa; phylum Echinodermata; class Ophiuroidea; order Amphilepidida; family Amphiuridae; genus Amphiura; species Amphiura filiformis. The sequence continues at coordinate 82,623,949 of NC_092631.1, forward strand.
CCAAGTAATCGCGTCCAGCCGAGAACCGCCAAATATGGGTAACCGCCTAGTAATATTATATTTCAATGTTTTGGGGATTTTTTTGGTTTTTTTTTCATTTTATGCCAAGGGGGAGTAGATTTTGTTTGGGGTCAGCAGGTCCCCCCACGTTCATCCCATTCTACACACGTACAACAAAAAGTACAAGCACATAATTATAAAATACTTAGATCATGCTTGTATTGAGCGCATAATTTGGAATCGAGACTTTTCAAATTTTGCGCTCATGCATAATACCAGGTATTTTCATTCAGTCATTACGGGATCAAAAATTCTAATAAAAAAATGAATAGTACAAAATTAGAGCGTTCATCCGACCCACACTTACACACGAACACCCCTCCCCAACACCCCCCCACACACACACACACACGCCCCCCCACCCCTACACTCAAGCACCTAAAACATTGAGCGCAGAATTCGGAAACGAGACTTTAGCGCTCATGCATAAACCGGGTGATTTTTATTTGATCATTACGGGATCAGAAACAAATGAGTAGGAATTCATTTAAAATTGAATAGCACGATATTAGAGTGAACACCCGACCCACACACCCCAGCAGACACACACCCAAATACACCCCAGCATTATGACAAAACATAATTGAGCGCAGAATTCGGAAAAGAGAATTTTGCGCTCATGCATGAAGAAACTGGGCGATTTGCATTCGGTCATTACGGGATCAGAAACAAATGAGTATGAATTCATTTTAAATTGAATGGTATACGAAATTACAGTGTATGTATACCCGACCCCAAACTCCATCATACACACGCCCAAATACACCTAAGCATTATGATAAAACATTATTGAGCGCAGAATTCGGAAATGAGACTTTTGCGCTCATACATGAAACCGGGTGATTGTCATTCGATCATCAGAAACAAAATGAGTAGGGTTTCAATTAAAAAAGAACAGTACGATATTAGAGTGTAGGCCTACACCCGACCCATACACACCAGGTGACACATACCTAAATACACCCCAGCACATGATAAACATTAATGAGCGCAGAATTCGGGAACAAGACTTTTGCGCTCATGCATGAAACCGGGTGATTTTCATTCAGTCATTACGTATGCGTCCGGGATCAAAAACAAATGAGTAGGGAGAACCTACAAAGTACATCCGTCGGTCTCCGACCCACACAAACACACCCCTACACTCACCTAAATACCCCCAAGCTCATATGAATTATGATTTATAGGTTAATAATTTTAGATGCAAACACAAACACAAATTCGGATTTCATGCGCAAAACTAACATTTTACATTTCCGGGCTCAATTCTTTGAATTGGTTCGTGAATGTGTGTGTGTGTGTAGGCCTAGGGGGGGTTGTTTCGGGGGGCAAGGTGAAACCCTACATACCACCAAGACTATATAACATAAAACATAGCATGAGTAGGCCTATAAGCACGTGATAAAACATTATTGAGCGCAGATTCGGAAACAAAACTTTTGCGCTCATGCATAAAACCAGTTGATTTTCATTCGGTCATTACGGGATCAGAAACAAAATGAGTATAGGAATTCATTTAGGTGGAGACAACGATTTTTTGGCAGGCGAAGGTGGGGGAATACCGTGGAAGTAAGAGTTCCATGGGTACTAGTCCCAGGTATAGATACTTGTCTAGTCTCAGTCCACATCATATGCATCATCACTCCGGGAACACGTAGGCCTACATGTGCCGTTTGAATCACGAGGCCATCAAACTTCGGTTTCATTTTCCGCCAGACTGTACCCACCAAGTTTCATACCCATCCGACAGTTTATACTAAAATTGACCTCGGATGACCCCTGGTGACCCGGAAATGACCTTCCAAAAATTTGGCTCTAAAATGTTGACTGTACCCACCAAGTTTCAAGCCCATATGACAGTATTTACTAATTTGACCTCAGCTGACCCCTGGATGACCTTGGACGACCTTCCAAAAATTTGGCTCTAAAATGTTGACTGTACCCACCAAGTTTCAAGCCCATATGACAGTATTTACTAATTTGACCTCAGCTGACCCCTGGATGACCTTGGACGACCTTCCAAAAATTTGGCTCTAAATGTTGACTGTACCCACCAAGTTTCAAGCCCATATGACAGTATTTACTAAGTTGACCTCAGCTGACCCCTGGATGACCTTGGAGGACTCTGAAATGACCTTCCAAAAATCTGGCTCTAAATGCTGACTGTACCCACCAAGTTTCATGCCCATACAACAGTTTTTTAGTAATTTGGCCTCAGATGAACCCTAGGTGACCCCGGATGACCCCAAAATGACCATCAAATATTTGGCTCCTAATGTTCGCTGTACCTCTCAAATTTTATGCCCATACGACAGTTTTAAGTTATTTGACCTCAGATGACCCCGGATGACCCCAAAATGACCTTCAAAAATTTGCCTCTAAATGTTGACTCTACCCACCAAGTTTCATACCCATACGACAGTTTTTGCTCATTTGACCTCAGATGACCCCTAGATAATTTTGGGTGACCTTGACCCACTAACCAATACAAACTTGTTCTGTATTGGGTCAAGTTTGAGGAACGTGCGACCCCTAGTCTCCGAGAAAATAGGTGCACCGACAGACTCACAGACCGTGAGAATCACAGACAGCCTGACTACCAGTATTAATCATATAGATTATTGATCACGTGACCCACGTTTCTCAGGGTGGGGGTAGGAAGTTTTTTTAAAAACTTCACCCACAACATGAGCAAAAAAAAAAAACTTTCCCCACCAACACTAAAAAAACTGTATAAATGCATGGAATTAAAAAAATATATTTCTTTCCCTGACCCCAACTTCCAACCGCCCCCCAGTATCAAATGGTGCGTCCCATCTTGAAAGATTCGTAGATATGATAATTAGCAAAAAATGTATTATTACAAACAGCCTGGGACAAATTATCAATTGTTTACAACTTCGCGTATCTCTTCCGATGATTTATGATGACAAGCAAGCACACACGTGTTATGGTATCATCCCGTCTTGACTGTGAGTTACCATGGTGACGGTGGATGGACCTGGTACAATGGAATGCGGCGCAGCACATATACCCTAGACGGCGACCCTGTGTATTCTACAAAACCCTGGATTTGCATCTGGAGCCGTGGGAATGTTTTGAATTGTGCGCGCGACAACAAGTGCGTTTCAAATGAGGACGGACGACTGGTGAAATGTTTTGAATGATTTGGTTGATACGGGATCTTCTCCAAGGAATCTTTGATCTTCTCTTCCATCAACCCTTTTTCTTGTGCATTTCTTGATCACTCTCTCTCACACACACATACCTGGAATAAATAAATAAGGAAGTATCAAAATAGGAATGAACAGCTCTTCAGGAAAATGAAAATCGTGAATAAGACTTGAATACATCCCAGGATTTTATCGCCTCAAAGAAGAAGACGGAAAGGCATTCGATGCGATGTCAGGCCATTTCTATTTAATGGAACATCTATGGACATTATTTCTGGAATATATAATTGCAGCTTTTATATTTTCGATGATAGATTTAATATAGGCCTAAAGGTAAGATATTTAAGCCAAAAAAAGGCCGCTCCCACAGACGCACGGGCCACGCCCGAGGGCCACAACACTTGTCGACTCGGCGAGAAACATCAATGGTGCCCGGTAATGGTGATGATGATTTTGTGGTGAAGAACGTAGAACGTGAAGAAAAAGCTTCATAAGTGAGCCCGAAACTCATGACCTTCTCTTTCCTATCCTCACATGAAGACTGATGAGTGTTTCGGGATATCGACGTTGTTTTTACATGTAGGATAATCTGAGTGATACCGGCAATGGACGGAGCTCGGGAAGTCATTTGGTTTGGTTTCATGCTTCTTTGTTTCTCTCTTCAACTCAGAATAATCTGGGTATGACCAAGCACAGCAGAGAAATCCTACTTTCTACATTGACATTTTGTAACGAACCGAAGTGAATAAATTTAAGCCCAATCTAGGGCCTAGGCCTACTGTATATTTTCATCATGTTCTTCCATCGATACATGTTATTTATTTGTCGGTGGTTCTTCATATCTATTTCTTTTTTTACAATTAGATATTGAGTAATGATATGATGATACACACCCAGGATACGATCTTTCTCAACTTTCCTGGATACACACATTTGTACAAATTGTTAGCACAATAATCTTTATGAAAAATACATTAGAAACTAAATGAATACAAATGTAATTTTAAACATGTAAGGTAACATTTTAATCATGCCCGGTATGAAATTTCGCACGACCGGTTTAGACCATGTTTCAGAATTTTTTGTGAATAATCAGCACGTTGTTTTATACTTCGGAACACGGTCAAGAAAGGAGTTTTAAACGACTGTATTTGATTGGATTGGTGAAGTACCTCTCCCAAATGTGTTTGTACTTATCAAGTGCTCGACAAAGAAGAGCAAATTGGATAATAGGCTTTAGTTTATATGCCGCATGCCGCGCAACAACCCGCTCATAAATCGCTGGGCAGTCGTGGCTGAGTAGAATAACTTTCGACGGTATGTCTTACGGATTTTTATCAATTGATAAGGCCGAGTAAAAAAAAAACAACATGTTTCTCGTCCGCGCCCTCCTCATTTTTTGAAGATTTTTCAAATTTCTTTTTATTTTGTAAACTTTCAGTTATAACTTGTAGAAAAAGATGTTTCAGAAGTTGAAACTTATTTTACGGCTTTGTAAATGCATAATACATCATTTAAGAAGAGTTTTGTGATCACTAGAGGGGTCTACCTCTCAAAACAATAAAATAAAAAGGGCCTTCTCCTTTTTCTCAGATATCAATCTGTATGTCGAATACCCAAAATATGGTGCCAAATACAGGTATTTAGCGTCGTTTTCCAATAAAAAATAAAAAATAAAAAGCCCCTCATTCTCATAATTTTTAAAAACCCGGACGAGAAACATGTTTTTATTTTTACTTGGCCTAAATCCATCCCTGATAAATCCTCTTGTACTTGCGGTGATTTGTATGTTTATGTTTGCTTTTTCTATAAAAACAAAATGACCAAAAACAAACGTTTAGTACTTTGTATAAACCGTGGACAAAGGCTCAAGACTAGAAGAAGACAAGGAATGAATGAATGTGCGCGACAGGTTTATGTTCTTCAATCATGCATTTGTGATCCATCGGTAAACTTTTTTTTGATAAAAAAAAATGCTGATCCTGCATGACCTGACATCGCGAATTTACATCATTAGATGATCCTGACATCACGATTTATAATAATATTAAAATATGATAAACGCGAATTGTAGCCTACTGTTTGATTTTTATCTCGATGGTTTGATGCTATAAATAAATAAACAAAGTACCGGCTGTCGCGTGCCGGTATCGATCGCGAGGGTGTTGAATACTGCATTCATTTTGGATGGTCTCGACTGTCGACTGCATTGGGTGGAAATCATATCGATTAGGGTGCTCTGTACTACTCGTATTTGCTACTCGTTTCTTTGCCATCACAATGGTTTATGGCCCATTGTTAGCTAGAGATTGAATACGAGTAGATTTGTCCAAAACGAGTACTTATGGTTTCACAGTGTAATGTCAAACTATAGATGGCGCTATAATGATATAAAACAAAAAACAAAAATAAAGAAATACATAAGAGGCGAAATAAATAAGGAAACATGACCTATATTGAGCATGATACGAGGAATATGAAAAAAAATATGAGAGCACCTCCCCCCCATTAAAAAATTAGTTAAAATATAAAACAAAGAAAAATCATAAATATGTGAAAATGTGCATCATATAGCTAAAAATAAAGAAATAATTAAGCGAAGTAAATACAGCATGGGCTATCTTGTCAAGAATGATAATGAGCGCAGTGATATGTAATGTTTTTAAGATTAATCAGTATGAATAGAGGGTATAAAAAAGTGTACAGAGGCGAGCCGGTTTTCAGTGCCAAGGTGAACACTTCCTGTTTCCACCCGGACATGTGCTCGGCCGTTGTTTCGGGATGCCTGACCAGAATGCAATTCACGCGTACCAGTGTATTGGCTTGCTAATATGTGACACGATCTGGTCCATGGGGGCCAAAGGCGGCAAATTTGAAACTGAGATAAAGGTAAAAATATGGAGTAAAAAACAATGAAATACATAAGAAAATAGACATCAAAAAACTTCATAACTTTAGAACCAAGTATGCTAGGCCTTTGGTGTTTTCAGAAAATGATAGCCTATTGTAAGTAGGCCTATAATGTAATAATTATAGTAACTCAATTTTCAAAAATGCCTCCTTTGGCCCCCATGGACCAGATCGTGTCACATATGCTAATTATTCACATTTATGCTGAAATTGTTCCCGTTTTCTCACATAGATTGATAAAGGGGACAATATTTGACATTGTATGTAAGTTTGAAGAGAATCCGATAGGGTTACCCCCCTTTAAACATGTAAAGCCATAAATTTATTCCATGCCATAAAATGATAAATATTATTTTGATGTGCTACTGGTAAATCATGGGCGGCCTGGACACAAGCGGCTAGGGGACGCAAGGGTAACCGTCCTTGTCAATCCATAAAGTTATTTTTTTATTACTTCCGTGGTCCGAGCTGTAGCGTAGACGAGCGTGCACACAGATAGGGACAGGCATAAAAATTTCAAATTAATTCTATTTAACATGAATTGTTGTTTATTGGAAGAGAGAACTTCTCAGACTGTCTCAGAAACAATTTGACACCGAAACCAGTATTGCTAAGTGAAGTTATGACGAAATTACTGTCGGAACATTGGGCCATTTCATGATTTTCTCTGATAATTCTTACCATATAGGAGTGCATGGCGGGACTTGATAATTTTTGTGCCCCCCACCCGTCAATTTTTTGTTTTCATTGTAATTTTATCTAATTTTTGTTGAATATTATGTATGTTATCATTTCCAACACATCTGTGAAAATTTGTATGAAAATTCAATTTTTAAGGTGGTAAAAATGTTGCCATTTTTCGGCCATTTTGGGCCCATTTTAGGCAAAAACAATGATTTTTCCCAAGCGATAACAAAAAAGTGCTTTCTCCCAGCAAATAAGTAAACTGGAATTGTTATGTGAAAAGTATGAAAGTTTTTGTCAAACCATGTTTCCCTTTTGTCAGAAGATGAATTTTGGGTCAAAATAGAATTTTTTCCCAAAAATGCCCCTTTTTACCCTTTTTGACCAAAGCGGTGATTTTCACCAAGGCATATCTCACAGAAAAAATATTCAAAAGTGAAGTCAATGTTGCATTCTGCTTCCTAAAGCATTGAATCTGTTGTCAATGCAAACTAGAGCATCTGAAAACGATTCAGTTTGGTTTTATTCATCATTTTCTCCAAAAATGGTGTTTTCAGTGGCACAAAATGGCACAGATTTACATAGGGCTTTATTATCAAGTAAAATAAATAGCGCCCTCGCTCAGATGTGCCTGTCCCTAACACAGAAGAAATAAACAATCACGCTGATTGGCTGATCAACGCACTTGACCATGTGACAACAACTGAACAAGCTGGTTGACCCATGGTCATGTTGGTCTTCGGCACGGCGCGTAGCAGGCGACCTTGGCACTTCTGCGCGATCGCAATTCACTAATGCGTACCCGTACCACGGAAGTAATAAAAAAGTCTTATGGCGGGTCTACTTTTCGGCGCAGTGGTAAAAGCATAACAATTCCCGCCGATTATGAGCTGATCAAACTATACTGATACCGTACTCCACTTGCATGTAACATCTATTATTTTTATTTGATTATTTTGCAGGGAAGTGTGACAGCCATGACCATATTCTTTCCATTAGAGACAGCAAGAACTCGACTTCAAAGTAAGCTATATTATGAGTTGTAAGTCACGGTACACCATTTATTCATGCACTTCAATCACTCATCAATTTAATTAGGCAATAACTGGCCGGGCGCTATCTGTTTTGAGGTCATTGCAGGAAATTGGAGTAAAACAGATTATGCATGCTTGTTTGTGTGTTATTTGTGTGGAACAATTATGCACTTTTCAGTCAATGACCTCCATTATTTTGTGTTTGTGTTTTTACACATATATTATGTGATTGGATCATCACACGCATCATGTATTTTCATGAGGTTCTGAAATTTGATCATTTTTGCTCATACCAGTCTAGAATGATATGTCGTACATGTAGGTCAGGCTTATAATTTTGACCCTTAATTTGGCACGAGGAACAAGCATGATTTTTTATTAAAAATACAACATTTTATCAGTTTCCACTGCACCATGAGCTCGAGGCATACTGTTTTTACAATCATGATTATAGATTTTAAGTTAAAGGGGATTTCTTCAAATTCATAAAAATTCAGCTAGAGAAGACCTCTCGCAGGCATTGGAGGGCGCGACATGATTAACAGCCTCATCCCCATCAAAACTGATATTATGGTGTCAGAAGTAAACTCTTATTTTTCTTATAATCCCAGTAAAATTTAACACTTGAGATAAAATTATGTTTTGTTGAAAGATGGGGTGATCAAAAACTGGGTGAATGTACTATCCTATAGGGCATTGTTATCACACATTATTCAAAAGCACTGGAGCAATACTTAACTAAAATATGGACAAATATTGTTTAAATTGTAGGCCTCAATGTATAAAAAATAAAACATGACAAAACTGGACCACAACCGTTTGTATTTGGATGGATAAATTAATTGAAATTTTGTTTGTTTGTTCTAATATTGAAACAGTTGATGAGACAAGACGAGCCCAACACACACCAGAAATCCTGGCAGAGATAGCAAGAGAAGAAGGATTGTAAGTAAAACTGACTACATTTAAGGACATCCAAGCAGGGTTATAGCTAGCCCAAGTTGAGTGCCGGCTAATTTTACTATCCAATTAGAGGGCTGGCTCGGGGCACAAATGTACCGCTCTTACATGTAGGTGACGAAAAAAAGAAAATCCTGTTCTACATGCCGGACCGACCCAGATTTAACGAAATTTGTGAAATGAATGCCATTCTAAATTTTGAAAATATCAGGCATAAAATTTTCTTTTTTGGTATTTATAAAAAGAAAACAGAAAAAAAGGCCTGATTGACACTCCCTACTTGAAAAGTCTGTCTGCCTGTAAAACAAGTTGTTTTTCATCACCTTTTGGTAAAAATTGGATGAGGCATCAGTCAGTCAGTTGGATTTAATTCACATCCCTGAAAAATAGTATCTTCAGCCAAATATTATCATGGTATCAACAAGATGTGTACATACCAGGATTTTTTTTAAATCTCTTAAAACTCTTTAAAAGACAATTCATTCAATAAAAATTTCAATTCAATCATATGTAGAAATTAATTACTATTTTAATTTTGTTTTATTTTTAAACTAAAAGAAACTATTTATTATTTTTGATCACAGGGAATCTTTGTATCGTGGCTGGTTCCCAGTAATTACCAGTGTCTGTTGCTCCAACTTTGTGTATTTCTACACATTTCGTTGCATCAGGGCTGTGTGTGTTAATACACTCAGGAATAAAGCAGCACTCAAGGACTTGGTCATAGGAATGGTGGCAGGTGAGCAACTGGTTCATATGTGTAAAACATGCATAAATGTACTGAGTACCGTGGGCCTGGCACACATAACACCCCAGTGGCATACGCAAAGGAGGGGGAAGGGTGCCCCCTCCCCACTTTTGTCAGAAGGGAAAATGCACCCAGTCGTGAAAAATTATGGATTATTAAATATGGCGAGTGAAGCGATATAAAAATTTTGCACACATAATACACCTCTGCTACCATCACAATCCAACCAGCCACCCAACCACCACTTTACTAGCCTGGCCATTCACACGCAATCAACCCCCATGCCAACATCTACCCACTCACACACCTTACTTACTAGAATTTTCAATTAAATGAACACAGCCTGACATAGCGTGACAATTTTTCACGTACACTGCACAATGTACGTCAGCCTGTGCGACTGCGTTTGTAAAATATGTGAAATGGGGATACATTTCTGTTCCATCCCAATAAACTGGGGATACGCCAGCTGCAAACGGGGATCCCAAATTTTCTTACTCTGCTAATGGGGCTATATAACCCCCCTTGAGGGTGCTAAAGGCATTAGTGAGATCCCCTATTGCATAGTATAGAACCAAACAATATACACATATCCGATTCCATACTATCTAACTGGGGATACTCACACATGATTTTTCCAAGCAAAGTGGGGACATTTCCACACATGCATAGCAACATAGCAGACTCTCGGTTGGATAGTCCCAGACGGATGCTACACACAGATGTCACCGATATACACGTTTTACAAGTAGGGGTGTGCATGCATAATGCGGAAGTGAATTCAAACATGCAAACTCACTCGTGATTGGTTAGTATTTTAATTATTGTATCCAAGATCATGCGTTCGCATTGTAGTTTGAGTATAGTTGTTGAAAGCTGTGGTCATTCAATTGAAATTTGTAGTATAGCGCAACTGTACATGTACATTGCATACAAACATTCATTGTTTGAAAACATGGTGAGATTGTAAATAAGCATATACCGGTGCTCTTAACATATAAATATACACACTTTGCTCTGTATACATGATGCATTCAGTGATGTGCTTTAATAACTATTAGAATTTGACTATTTCAGGTGTTATAAATGTACTAATGACCACACCATTATGGGTTGTCAACATGAGATTAAAATTACAAGGAGCTCGCTTTCAAACACAACACTTCAGGGAGGATAAACATCCATTCTATCATGGTATCTGGGGTAAGTATTGGTGCATATTGCACAAACTGTTTGGTGTATTGTAAATGTGATATGACTATCTAGTAACTAGATATGACTATTTGTGATTTTATTTTAAAAAAATAAAAATAAAATAAAATATTTGTGACCATGCACAACGAATGTGGGCTGTAATGTTGGCAGCTCAGAAAAAAGAAAACAAAGGATTTCTCAACTCTACCTTGCAAGCAAGCCACAGGGGCATGTATTATATCATTGTGAAGCTTTATATTATGAATTCTCACCAATTCTAACAAACAGGAAAAAAAAACATTGTAAAAGTTTATTTTGAGGAGAATTTGCCTGTCCAATATCTTAAAAACTAAAAACGCCAACATTACAGCCCATTTTGTGGTGGACGGTCACATTAATTGTTTTCTTTAATTTCAGATGCCTTAACCAGAATATTGAGGGACGAGGGAGTACAAGGTCTATGGGGTGGCACCATGTCTTCATTAGTATTAGTCTCCAACCCAGCAATACATTTTATGATCTATGAAGCTATTAAACGCTACATGAATAGATTTGCTTCAGGGAGAGTAAGTTTTGTGTATGTAAACCTTTTTCAGCACTCATGTCTTATTGTTAGACCCCTGTCCACATATCAATTTTGACAGACACTTAAATTACAACTAAAGCTGTTATATTTTATTCAGAATTAGATCAGTTCATATTCGATGCCACAAGCGTATATAAGCTTTGAACTCACTGAATCCTTTGTAGGCTGTTGATATTTTGGTGTTTTTTTGATGTAATTGGTGCCTTGATGATAAACAAAATACTTAGAACTAAAGCCAGGCCCACGGTACCCTGCACGAACTCCCATATACCGATACGGAGGTCAACACCCTAGTCTTGTTATGAATTAGTATGACCCTGCTCTGTACCAGTGGTCACATCTGTTTACGAGATGAACAGTGAACTGAGTATAAACAGGGCACCATCACCCTTTGTCAGTGCATCTGTGCCAACTTATTAAGTATTCATAGTCGTCTTTTTGTCTACGCATGACAGACTCATATATACACTGTCCAGCTCTTACACTAGGTCCTGAGCTCACACTGTCCTCATCAGTTTTCAGATTGGAGTGGCGCCTCTCATAAGTTAGTACTCTCAGCTAAAGCCTGGTTAAAGTTTTGTTAGTCAAATTTTAAGACAGGTGACTTTGTCAAATGACATTACAACATGGCCTATACTATGCTGTTGCAACATTAACCCAGGTGTTGATTGCGCAAGTTTGGGAGTGAGAGTGCTAGCCAAAATTGTGCATTCTAGTGTAGCCTGTAGTTTTGGTACTTACTTACATTTAGTTTGTTATTTAGTAGTGTGTGTTATAGTTTGATCAGCTCATTATAGGCGGGAAAAGTTAGGATTTTACCACTATGCCGAAAGCAGACCCGCGTTAAGAGCGCTATTAGCTGACCTGACTGGTCTTTATTTTGTGTGTTGAAGAAATTAGACAAAGTATAGGACTTGAATTAATAATCTGTGATGCTTCTGGCAAGATGTCACAAGAAAATTCTCAAAATAGAATATTTTGATATTAATCCATGATCACTGAACAGATTCATCAGGTTTGTAGATAAATAGATAAACGATTTTCATGTAAACAAAACCAAATTTTACTCACGAGTTTGACGGTTTCGCTATTCATGGACGAAAAGCATCATCAGAATATTGATTGATGATCACTTCTTCCGGTTGGGCCAATTCCGACCACAGAGGGTGTAGAATTGTCACTCAGTAGAGGATCATAACGCAAACATAAGACGCAAACATAAGACGCATCAAGGAGTCCATATGGATTCGGAGAAGAGGACCCAACGTCATGAACAGGGACGACAGGGCCCACCATCTAAGTCACGTATATGATCCTCTACTGAGTGACAATTCTACACCCTCTGTGGTCGAATTCGTCCAACCGAAGAAGTGATCATCAATCAATATTCTGATGATGCTTTTCGTCCATGAAAAGCGAAACCGTCAAACTCGTGAGTAAAATTTGGTTTTGTTTACATGAAAATCATTTATCTATTAATCCATGATGTTATAAGGCCCGTTGATTACAAGCTGATCAGAGTATATGTGTATCCTTCCTCCTGCACACCATAGGATAATAATAATTTGCTTTACCTCTTAATTCTTTCCGCTATCACACAGGAGCTTTCAGGTTTACAGTACTTTTTTTGCGGTGCAATAGCCAAGATGGTAGCCACATTGATTACATATCCTCTGCAAATTGTACAGTCTAAACTCAGGGTAAGAACACAAAACTTTGTCATTTTATAGTCGCTGAATTGACTAGCAAGCCAGACTTTATACTGGCAAAACCTTGTATGTCTATCTGCAACAATAAACCCATGTAATCTGATTTTCCCAATTGAAGTGTCAAAACTTCTTATCTTATATGTAGTTACGAGGTTTTATCACTACACATTTCAGCCAGTAGCGAAAGGAATGTTATTAAAAGTATTGTGCAAAAACCTTGTATCTTGTGCAAAAACCTAACTTGTATCTCCAAAAATTAATGCAAAAACCTAACTTGTATCTCCAAAAATTAAAACCAAGTAACTCCATTTTTGTTTCTTTCTTTGTATTTGGAGTAATAGTCAGGCCTGTAGCAAAGCGAATACAAAACATGGTTTCTTGAAAAAGGAAGGCAGCCATTTGTGCTAAAATTTCAAGACAGCAGTGTTTTTTTACCCTCCTGAACCAGAGGTACTAGGGACTAGGGACCAAATTGTCAATATTAGGAATGTGATTGAGAAATGCAGAGAGCATAGACTTCCTCTTTACATGTGCTTCATAGATTACAGTAAAGCTTTTGACTGTGTTAGCCACCCTCAGATGTGGGAAACTATGAAAAGATGGGTTTTCCAAGTCATCTTGTGGATCTGATCAGCTGCTTATATGAAGACCAAGAATCGGCAGTCAGAACAAGTAGTGGAGACACAGATTGGTTCAAGATTGGAAGAGGCTTACGACAGGGCTGTGTGCTATCACCAAACCTCTTTAACATCTACTCTGAAGACATAATGAGAACAGCTTTGGAGGGTTTGAAGGTGGAGTGAAGTTTGGCGGTACAAGAATTACTAACCTGAGGTACGCCGATGATACCACTCTTATTTGTAGCAGCAGAGTAGAGCTGATTGATCTTTTGAAGCGCATCAAAGAGGCCAGTGAAGAAAAACACCTTCTCCTGAACACAAAGAAGACGAAAATAATGGTTGTAGACAGAGAGAGAAAAAGTGATGAGTTTGTGATAGATGGACAACAGATTGAGGAGGTGAAGCAATTTGAATATCTGGGTTCAATGATTAACAACAGTGGTGACAGCACAACTGAAATTAAGAGAAGACTGGCTATTGCAAGGACAACTGTGCAGGGCATGTCAAGCATATGGAAAAGCAGAGGCCTATCCATTGACCTCAAGGTACGCCTACTTGTGCAACTGTGTTTTCCATTGCCACTTATGGATCTGCGAGTCTTGGGCTATGACCAAGAATGATAGGAAAAGAGTAGATGCTTTTGAGATGTGGTGTTACAGGAGGCTTCTACGAGTGACATGGAAAGACAGGAGAACAAATTCCTGGATCCTTGACAAGATTGGTACAAGTCTAACCATCAGAAGCGGCATAATGGAGAGAAAGCTGAAGTACTTTGGCCATATTGTCAGGAAACATGGAGGTGTAGAAAAACAGATTTTGCAAGGGGCCATGGAAGGCAAGCGAGGAAGAGGACGTCCACCAACATCTTGGACTAATGACGTGAAGCTGGTTTCTAACCAGGGAATGCAAGGTGCAACACACTTGGCATCGGATCGAGTGAGATGGCGTACTCTTGTGAAGACCACAGCAGCGCTACACAGCGCCACCTGACACAGAGAGAGAGAACCAGAGGAGGCTTAAAGGCATTCCTACAATGCACTATGATTGGGAAATTTGATCAATATAACCTAATTTTAAAGGCAAAGTCCCCATTGCCACACACACAAAATGGTAATTTTAAAACTGCAGCCAACGAGCTAATAGTTGAGACTTAGGTCTGATATTTGATTTTCTTACAGGAAACATTCATATTGTCCCACTGCATTAATTTTATTCCTAAGTCTCGATGTTTTGAATGTTAAATAATAGGATGAAAACACTAGATATTTGCACACAATCCCAATGCAAGGTATGATTAACTATACCACATGTGTACAAAAGCCAGACATACAAGGTCAGAAACCCCATTGGGTTGTGGGAATGCCTTTAAACATCCTCTGCTCCTGAACATTTCACTTTTTTGAGATATGAGGTTTTGTCACTTCAACGACATTATGCAACAACTTTGATTAAAGTGAGATATTCATGGTGTATATAGTTTTTCACAGCCTGAAATTACCACAAGTGCTAAATGAAGTAAACTTCTTTTTCCTTAGTGATGCTCACCGTTTGAGCAAATCATTAGTTTTATATTTCATATTTTGGGCATAAACCTTGGCAGCTCAAGGCCGCAAAGCTTACCCCTTTACATGCTAATAGTAATATATGAATTGGTATATGTAAGAGTTTGTTAAATATTTGGGAATACATGAAATGTACCCAGTTAATTGTGCAAAGTTGTTGGCTTGGTATATTAAAGTAGTGTCATTGAACCCAAATGTATGCCATATTCTTCTCAGATCTGTTCAGCAAAAGCTATGATATATGCCAGAATTACTTATACCGTATTGGTCCGAGTATAGTCCCACCCGTTTTTTATGTGAAAATTTTTCACAATTGGGGGGTGGGATTATACTCGAACCAATACGGTAATTTTTTTTCCGGTTTTCTAGTGTCACTGGACCTAGACCTAGATGCTAGGATCATTCATGGTTGACCTAAAAGAAAAAAAAAAAAAAATTCAAGATATTTTGTATTTTTAATATGAAAATTTATACTTTGTTTTCATGCCATACTCTATTAATGATTTCAAAATGCATTCAAATTCAATGCATTTTGAAATCATTAATAAGTATGACATGAATACAAATTATCAATTTTCATATTAAAAATACAAAATATCTTGAATTTTTTTTTTTTTTTCTTTTTTTTTTTTTATTTATATTTAGATTTATATTTTATTTTTATTTTTTGTTTTTTTAATAAATAAAAAAAAAAAAAAATTTTTTTTTTTTTTTTTTACAATTCTGACATTTTTCGAAAAATGGGGGTGGGATTATACTCGAACGTGGGACTATACTCGGACGAATACGGTAATAGTTAAACTACACTTACCATTGCGCTATTCCAGTTGAAATCCATACACCCCTTATGGAAGACCTTAATCGTCCACACACAAAGTGCGAATTTCAAATGGATGATACCTGAATGGGTGACTCAATTTGAATTCTGCTTGCCCATTGTTGATGATTAAGATTGTGTCTTCCATAGGGGTGCATGGGTTTCAACTGGACTAGCCCATCATTGTTCTCAACTTACATGAATACATAATTATTAAGTTCAGAAACTGAGATTGATAAAGTAATCTTTTTACTACAATCATTTAACATGCTCCTATGCTCTGATTACTACACAGTATGGAAAAGAAGAAGAATTACAGCAATACAGAAATCACTTGGGAAGAATATCAGCTGTCATCAGGCATATCTTACAGTGAGTATTTAGGTTAAGGCACTGGCTCTGATTTCCATCAAATTTTAATGTTGAAGAAGGGGAGCACTGATATTTGGACAAAAGCTGGATTCAAACCAGAGATCTCTGGTTTGCGAGAACAGTGCTCTACCATCAAAGCTATGTAGCCCTTGTGCTAACAGCCCTATGATGGACAGCAATTCCAATTACTAATATCTTTGCTCAGCCGCTGGTTACAGCTATGAAACCGTGCTGGGAATCATGCCCACATTACGATACAGCCTGGGAAGTGACAGTAGAAGGGATCAGTGAAGATCCAGCTTTTGAATATGTGTAATAAACAATCAGAAACTGACCAGGTAATATTATTAAATGAATAAGGGGAGTAAAGATCTCTCACTAGATATGCATTTTGATGTTACTAACATTCTTGATGTAAGTGAAGTCACTGCATGCTATGTTGCTTAGTCTTGAAACGTTGCAGAATAATAACCTCACATGTAAAGGCAGCACAATCATACAGAGATGCATTTTGATGTCACATACATTCTTGAAATGTACCATACTGAAATTATTCTAGCTACTGCATCACATTAATATATTTTGCATTAATTTTCTTGACAGAGTACAAGGTGCTAGTGGTCTTTACAAAGGACTCGAAGCCAAGCTATTACAGACTGTCTTCACAGCTGCACTTATGTTTCTTACATATGAAAAGATTGCTGCTTTTATCTTTAAGTTGATGAGAGCCCAATGAGAGTATGCACAACAGATGTAACATTTGACCAAATGGACTAGATTTGAAAAGTGTTTTTCCAAACTTGCTGCTTTATCTTCAAGATAATGAGAGCCCAATGAGAGTAGACATCACAGATATAACATGGGACCAAAAGGACTAGATTTGAAAAGTGTGCTTCCAAACTTGCTCAGTCTACCACCACCCAGAGAAGATGCCTTACACTCCCCATAATGCATTTCACCCATTTTAATTTTCTGTACTGATTTGCTTTTGGTGAACATGCGTCAATATTGATGAAATACCTCAAATTTGAGGCCCAAAACAAACCCCAACAATTTCATGCAATGACACATGTTTTCATGTAAATGTGTATACATTTTTTCACAGTTTATCAAATCTTATGTTGGTCTGAGTTCATCTGGAAAAGGTATCAATATACATTTGCCCTCAGTTGTAGTGAAATTCCAATGTAT
Source organism: Amphiura filiformis (assembly GCF_039555335.1). Taxonomy (NCBI): domain Eukaryota; kingdom Metazoa; phylum Echinodermata; class Ophiuroidea; order Amphilepidida; family Amphiuridae; genus Amphiura; species Amphiura filiformis. Next base: position 82,641,569 of record NC_092631.1, read on the forward strand.
ATTCTTGCTGAGTTTCTTTCAAACAAGTTTTTTTAATTTTAGAAAAAAGGAGTTTTCATGATGGTAAGTTAATTTTTGCTAAACAGGGTGTTTATTAATTATAACAGTATTTAACTGACTAAGAATGAGAATAAATGCGCAGGTATCCACTATGGTAAAATATTGGCCCTGGCTGTCGTGTATAACATCGTAGAGGATAGTAAAAACAAACAAAATTTATATTTGTTTATTCTCAAATTATGCTTGCCACAAATCAATAGAAAACAAAAGAAAAGTTCAAGCAAAAGTCAACTTTTGAACACCAAGTGAGAAATCAACATTGACATGTCCTATATCATTTTAAAGCTTATGATCGGGACAATATGAATTTGGCCATAAATCAAAAATTAAGTTTCCTCTCATTGGTGGGAACAGGTGTCAAATCTGATTCCTGTAAAAGGAGTCAGTTTCATGCCATGAATATTTTGTGCAAATGTGTTTTTTTGTGTTTTTTTTTGTGGTAATTTCATGATATCCATATTAAGGCCTTATTGGTGATATGCTCTTCAGGAGGATTGAAAAAATCATCAAATTTCAGATTTGGGCACCTGTAGTGTCGTAGATGTGCTAATATAACCTGCTAGTGGTTAAGCTGAAAGCAGCATATTAAAGACAAAATAAGACATTTTACATGAATTGGTAAAAATTTTAATGGGGCTTTAACTTTGTTATTACTGCTGTCTTCTTGTTTTTTACCAATTTTTCATTTCAAAAATATCCTTCACTTTTAAGCAATTTTATACACAAAATTATTGTAATTTTTTTACACTGTTGGTGGGATCACTGAATAAGCCTATAAATAACCTTTTTTGTCCTGTTCAAAGTGCAAAAAAGCATAAAAATTGATGTAGTATGACTTTTACATTACCCACTTTTGTCCCCCATCAGAGAAAATATCGTACACTTCCCACAATGCATTTCTTCCATTTCAATTTTCTGTACTGATTTGCTATCTAGTGCAACATGGGTCGGTAGTGACAAAAAGTACCTCAATGAACAGAGCACATCCAGAGCTTACAAAATATGTTTATTTCCTGACTATTGGCCCATGTTTAGGCAGTCTATTCTCAAAATGAAAACAAAGAGAACATGTACAAAGTAATGTGAGTGTCAGTTGAAGACTAAATTTGTATTTTATATTTTTTAAACATCAGGATTTTTTACTGAATTGAGCTTTTTTAAGCAGAAGAGAGCTATTTATATTGATATATAGAACCAAGTATTCATGTTGATATTTATGACCCATGTGTGGGTTGGTCTTTGTGCAATGTACTGTACATTATCTACACTGTCATGTATCCTTGTGAGTTTTAAACCAGAAATCATTTTGTAGCCTGAATATTTCCACCTAAGTTTCTAGGTGGCACCAATTGTGATTGTCCTGTATTTCATAGGGTGTATGAATTTCAACTGGAAGAACACAATTTGTTTTGTTAACCTGCTTGCATTTCTATTTATTTTTATTTTATTTTTTGTATATCACAATTTTATGGAAGTTTTTCAGTATACATGTGTGAGATCATCATGAGGCAAAGCAAATAATTTTTAAGAAATCAAGTTTTCTATCTTTCTGTTTTATTCTTGCTCATTCAACAAGCAGCAACATGCTCCAGTTTGAATTACTGTTGCAGCGATGTGATGTTGTGTTATTGTTGTATAGCATACATGTAACATTAATTTAAACATGTGTGTTTCTTTTGGACATACAGACTATCAAAATGATTGGTACCTAACAGTTTCCACTGATTATTAACAAGAGTGCGGTATCAAAATATAACATAAGACCATCTAATTTATAGGTAAATGGTTATAAAACTATAAATTGTCATTACAAGAGGATCCAATGTTACACTGGGGAGAAGCAAGCTTTTTAATAAACATTAAAACTGATGAGTACCTATCATTTTGATATAACCTGTATCACTAAATTGATATTAGCAAGACTGCATTTGCCTCATATCGTCACATATCACATTCTCTCTAAATACGTCCTTTATTATTGCCCCTACCATTATTTTAAATAGAAATAAATGCTGAAAATGCCATGTCAAATTTTAGATGGTCTGGAAAATTCACAATCCATCTAAACCAGGCCAGTTTATGGCTAAACCATAGTTATAATGTCATTTATACCGGTATAATTGAGGAAAAGATGCTACATTTTGTGTCAAATGGCATGTAATTTCTAGCATTTTATCGCAATGTCTCTTTTAGGCCATTTTGAACCAGTGTTAATATTCAACTTTTCTTTCTTGTACATGGAGCACCAACAGTGCAGGAAGAGTAACATTGAATTACTGGTTGTGGGTTTTCAATGGAAATTAATGACCTCTATAAATCACCCCTTTTGGGCGTTAGCTAGAGAGAATATGGTATTACTGTATGTACATGAAAATGCTGTTAGAAATCACATGCAGACCCTATCAGGGGTGTAATATCGTAAATTAATGTTAGGCTATATAATGTATTCTTGACTTTTTTGTGGGTGCGAGGGGTATTTTGTTTATATAGGAGTGATTGGTGGATTATGGGTACATGGTGGGGTGTACTGTTTTGTTTGTATAGAATTGATTGGTGCGCCATTAATTGGTGCGAGGTGGGGTATACTATTTTGTTTGTATAGGAGTGAATGGTGGATTTTTGGATGCATGGTGGGTGTATACTATTTTTTTATTCAAAGTGTTACAATTTTAGTTTGTAACTGGATATTGATAAAAAGTAAAGTTCTTGGTTTTTATGTTGACAGTTGAAAAGTTGTATTATTCCTCTCAGGGCATTAGACAAGGTTGATCAATGAATCATTGTTCAATAAAATATTTTGGTCCAATCAGTGGGGTTTATGGTTAGAACATGGCATTCACTTATGCAATCAATGCATGTTCAATGGATACACGCTCGTTGGAATAAGGATATTCTGAAACAGGACATAGACCCACTTGGTTTTTATAACGGCCTAGATGCAGTTGACAATTCCAGTATTCCTTTAGAGTGTGGTCGTGGTTGATCAATTTTACGATTCAATGAAATATTAAAGAGTTTCATTTGTAGGATTGTATCATACGATTGGTGATTTTTTGGTAGGCAAATCCAGTAAAATTGTACTCACTTTCTGAGCTTTCGATGACCGGTTATGTCATCTTGATCCATAACCAGTCATCAAATGCTCAAAAAGTGAGTACAATTTTACTGGATTTGCCTACCACAAAATCACCAATTCAATGAAATAATTCAGCTCCTCTAATCTAAAAAACGATAATTATTTAACAGCCATGAAGTAATTAGGGATGGTGCTATGACGATTGAAGACAATGGGCAGGTCTAACGATGGGTGTCTGTCGGGAGATGAGGTAGCAATATTATGCCCATGTAAGGGATTAAGAGTTGTGTTCAATAGCATTAAAATGTTAAAACCTTGGTCTTTGGTAAGATGATATGCAATAATGATATAAATGTATGCAAATATTAATTGATTGATATGAACTTGCAGATTAAATAAACATGTGGGTGAAACTAGCAGTAAAACCATGCGAGGTATAATTCATGGTGTGTTTGTATGGTACACTTGTGTGGAGGATATTGTTAGTTGCAGTATTTTTGTGTAAAATAAAATCAGCATGATCAAGAATATTTCTTTTTAAAACAATAGAATGAAATTTGTGCGATTCAATTTTAGAAGTTTCAACATCTATTGTGTTTTAACACAATAGATGTTGAAAAAGATACACATTAACCCCAACGCCCTAAGGGCTTTTTGGTGACTGGAAGGGAAAGAAGGGAGAAATAAAGAGAGAAAACAAACAAGTTGTTTACTCTGGGTGGGATTCAAACCTGAGACCCCTCGCATGCCAAGCACTAAGTCACCGACACTTAGCCACAGTCGCCAGGGAATTTGTGGCCATCACTTAGGGGGATTGTGTCATCACATTCTGTGGGATGCACGTACGCGCAGTGAAGTTGTTTGTAGTGTTTTGTAGTACTGAGGCTTGTTAGGGTTAATGGACATCAACTGCATATAATGCTCAAGATTGAAGACCATTGTCAGTAGGGGTTCTTACGATCAATGACACGCTGACTGCACGTCACTTCAGGTGAATTAGGGATTCATGTTTCACCGTTGTTCATCACCGTTTAACAACGATGCGGCGGCGTCGTCTGCGTGTAGCGGAGTAAACCACGCAGACGCGCGCGGACGCGAGAGTTGTTAAACGGTGATGAACAACGATGAAACATGATTGAATCCTTTCAACAACGAAAAGAAGCTAAAGATCGTATAATTCACATGATTATTTCATGAGGAATGTCAGTTAATCATTGCCACTCAGCCTTCCAAAAACTTCGATGATTTTTCTGCTAAAATCAGCAATAAAACTGGGATAAAACTACAGAATAAAACTGCAATGTTTAGCCGTTGAAAAATACTGAATTTAATTAGTAAAGCTTGCATACGCACACAGGTTCCAAACATGACAAATTTTACGCGCTCTCGCGTAACGCGTAGTCTCGCTTCGCGTTCACAGATACGCTATAGTAAAAGTGTGGATTCATCACGGATTAACAACGGTTGGCTCCTGTACAAAGGTATAGGAGGAGTTGTTGAATCATGAATGATACCATCTTGGCCAAATAATTCCACTACATATAATTTGGAACCAAATTTCATTCAATCATTCATTTTTGTGATTATTCTGATTTCTTTTTACACAAGTGCAGTACCACACTACACATAACAAAATTATTTTTATTGCGTGTCTGCTAAATATTATGACCACTGTCTTGAAAACAGGCCTGAATTCACATGATTGTGATGGCTGTCTGGACTTAGGATTGGGTGAGAGCGAGCAGTTACCTCTTCAGCTAGGACTGTATACCACCATGCAGCATTAATAATGCCACTTCCTCTCCCCACCCTTCTGTAATGCTTTCGAAAATACTTGAACATCCATAAGAAAGTCATACACACAGCAAGATACGTTTTCTACTAGCAAACTGCTTTATTGCAACATAAAATCAACTCATAAACAACAATAGGGTTCACAATTACTTTGTCATAATCCTATCAACTTTGCAATATTATAGTCGTTTTTTGAAAACACTAACTTTTTAAGTAATAAATAATAGAAAAAATGTAGTGCTTTATACCTTTTTCGATTCTGGATGTTTAGTAAAATTAGCACTTAAAAAAGCAACATGCATCTTACTTGACAGATTTGAAATTGGACAGGAATCAAAATCAGAATGTCCTTCTGATATCAAAAACATTAAATTGTCTATTACCACAAAAAATATTAAATTAATGTAAATTTCAGCTGTTATGTCCTCATAAATGTTTTATAAACTGTTACTATTGTTTGCTTACACATCAAAATTTCTCTAAAAGATGTACATACATCAATTATAATGGCATATTTTAACAATATTTTCTTAAATACTTCAATGTATAAGTACTATTTGAAGATTATCAGGTACAAAAAAGTAGTCAGAAGAAATTAGCCTTTTATTAGCTGCTTGTTGTCATAAACTAAGGAGAGTAATGAAAAGTCCAAATATGAAGAGATCGTGTACAATCAATGTTTAACAAAGACCTATGATCGACCTATCAGCCGACCTATCAGCACTAAAGCATGCACAGCAATTTCGGAAAGCAAAGGCTTGTAATGTAGCCATGAAGCATCCTATTTTATCAAAATAACAATTCTGCTTATAAATAAGCTTTCAAAATCATTTAATGCACCTTGTAGCTGTAATGAATGCCAGAGAGTGCATTTCATATTTCACCAATACAAATTAAAGATGATTTTTTGAATTCCATGGCTGGGCTGCACCAGGGATTGATTTAGCCCCATAGTTTTCTTTTCAAAATCAGTCATTTACCTGATATTGGTTATTTTATGATTCCCAAGCATGTTCAAACTAGCTTTCAGCACATAAAATCAGATAGCCATCCATATAAATGTATCATCTTCATCCATTGATCTCCATGGAGACTAGCTCATCAACTAATTTCCAAAAAGTAGCTTTTGCAATATTAGTGATGTGCTGATACTTGCATAAACTGTTACTGAATGGTGTATTAGCACAATTTAACATTGGCATAGAATTTGGTGATCTGTGACTTATTATAAAAAGCTCACTTGGAAAAACAAAAATACCAGTATGTAAGGATGTATGATAATTTCAACACAAGTCTAAACCACCAAATATTTGCTAACATATAAACAGGTTATTATTGTAATCTGACTTTAATACATGACAGAACAAGGATTTTTTTCTAATAAATAAACAATTTCACATCAAAATAGCACTACTATTTAAATAAATTTCATTTGACAACAATTTTTATTTAAAACTAAGAGCTGTTTACTTCAGCAAATGGAAATAAATACATCAAAAAATTATATAATAATAATATTCTTATAGTAGAAAAAATTTAGTCCAGACAAAAATAGGCAGGTATACAAATAAGAAAGCGCCCTTGTTTCAAAATGCTCCAAAATAATTTTGGGCATGCAAAATAAAATGTGCAGCTTGAAAAGACTTGCAGTACATTTTACACAGTGCAAACAATCAAATAAATATACTCTAATATTGAATATACTCTTGGCAAGTCACTAACGTCAAAGTGCTGAGGCATCTGTATGTGTTTGTGTCTATGCATGTGTCTATAAAAGATTGTGATTTGTAGCCAACTTGCCAAGCGTAATAAGTATGACACTGTAGCAAGTATCACACTTTGTCAGATGTAACTGATTTTTTGAACTTGCATTCTGCAAGTCCAAATAAGGATATATTGATCAAATAATTATATAACATCATTTGTTATCCGCTGTCTTCAGTTGGGCTATTCCAGTTGAAATCCATACACCCATTATGGGATACATGACCTTAATCTCTCACACAGGGAGTGTAGATTTCAAATAGAGTCCTCCATTCAGGTAACCCCCTAAATTCATACTCCTTGTGTGGGAGATTAAGGTCATGTCTTCTATAGAGGGTGTATGGAATTCAACTGGAATAACTGCTTGCAATGCCTTTATTATAGTCACGCTGACGCACCTGTAATGCTATGTTGATTCACCTCAACATCAGTAGTGGTAGGTGCATATATCAATGTGAACACAATCAAAGTGCACATGTTAATCACACAGAGCGTACAGGTTTGTCGGCACACTTGCGGTACAACCGTGAAAAGGCATTGATGTCACTACTGACATGAACCAAAGTAGAGCATGGTAACTAGTCATCACCAGATGAAAGATAAGATATAGGCCTACAGCATGACTTATACAGTGAACAGCCTATTTAGTACATCTATACCAAATTCACTTAAATGGAGTGTTATTTTGCATGACTTTCTCCAAAATCATGGAACTTGCATCCTTTTAAAAACAAATAGAAATTGTGACCAAAAATAGCAGACTATATAGTGCATGGAAACGGAGGAATCAATAAAGAAATATATCTGATCTCCCCTTTACCTCACCATTTATGTACATATTTCATACTATTTTCTTATTTTTTTTTAATCATTACTGTTTTTGCAACTGTCTCATCTTCTTCCAATACCAGTGGTTAAGTCACTACATAAGGCCATTTTACACCAAACTTCAGTCATTTTTCTTTTACTTGTTTCCATTGAGCAGCTTTATAGATGAGTTGACCTCAATGTTTATCAACAAAGGCAAGTGACTGGTATATCGATATGCTTGAGCGAACTGCATACGACCACTACACTGTCCAATAGCCTTATTGTGATGTGGTGGGAGGTTTAAAAGCACAGGCCCTGAACAAAATTTAATGCATGTGCACACTGCCAGGCAAAAAACAACGGAAATCGTGATGATGCATGCGCATACTGCCAGGCAATGCCGTCAGACTGAGTCAACTCATCTATTATACCCATCATGTCGTTGTTTCACTGTCATCACCTAACAAGATAATACACAAAGTTCCTTTTACAAAGCATATTTCATTTCATAAAAAGACCATAATCAGGGCTACAGCTTAACATCCACCTCTTTAGAATTTGGCAAGCCAAGTAAGAATATTGTTCACAGAAAGTGACCCAATTTTGACAAAATGTACAATTTTTCATTGAGAGTTGTGATTCTCTTGCGCTAAATTTCATTTTCACTGTATCAGAACAGGAATCTTCTATTGATGAATTGCACAGCTTTATTCTGGAAGCGGCTCAATTCCTCAATGGAGTCTTTACACTAGTCAAACTCATAAATATGTTACACCAAGGATACACCCAGCATCATGGTTTTCATAAAGTGATCACTGGTTGAGAACAGCTTGGATGTTGCTTGGGTCAAATTACAGAGGTATCCACCCATCTGGCAGATAACAGTTCTTCCGTATTGATTCTATACATTACAAACCTAACTGACTAGTGTTCAAAATGTTAAGGTACAGCCCTGAGTACAACATGATTATGCAGTTTTAGGTCAAGAGAGTAATCACTCTTAATTTATATGAGGAAGAATAATATATGTGACGTGTCATGTCAAAAGGAGACACTTTTGGGCAGGATCGTAAATGGAGAAATATCCAAAAATATGCCCAGGGGTAATTTTTTTCATAATTTGGTTTTATTGCGAATTTGTAATTTTATTAATGTTTAAAATATTGTCTGATAGTTTCAAACCGGAATATAACTGGCATCTTGTAGTTTAGGAGACATTTTTCAAGGTAATTCCTACTCTTAACATTGTCAATAATATTTTTAAAGGCCGATATCTCAATTTCCAATTTTATAATACCATAACTTACGAACTCAATATCTACGCTTAGGAATGTCCGATTTGATTGTGGAAAATGGCGCTGTAGAGCAAAATATCTCTTTATTTAAGATATGTAAAAACCTCAAAATTGATAACCTGCCCAAAAGTGTCTCCTTTTGACATGACACGTCACATATCTCTCCTTAAAACAGTGTTAATGAGAATAAGAATTGCATTTACTCTCCTGCCAGCTCTCTAATATGACATGGAATCAAGCAAAATGAGTTGCGTGTCATCAAATCACAGATTTTGAATTTGATTTTCAAATAAACTGGTCAAATTTCCATTGTATATACATTGTACAGAAACATCTCTCAGAGAATAAAATTGCTAATTTTGATGACATTTTGAGCATATTATTGATGGTATATAAATAAAACTTTTACAGTTTGCTTGATTGGGTTGTACTTGGGCAATGGGCTATCCCAGTTGACATCCATACACCCCCTATAGAATATATGACCTTAATCTTAAACACAGGGAGTGTGAATGTCAAATGGGCTTACCTATATATGGGTTACCCCATTTACACCCCTGATGTGGGAGATTAAGGTCATGTCTTCCATAGGGCATATGGATTTCAACTGGAATAGCCAATCTAATACTACACGATTGAACGTTCAGAAAATTACATATGAACCGCTCTTCTCTAAACATCTTGTTAGAAATGATATTATTTTCAAAGACATATCTTGGTTATTAATATTCTGTACAATTCTTAAATAAGTTCTATACATGTACATAATTATTATTATTTTACACACACAATTAATATTATATACATACAGTTTGCAACTCTGTATGTATATTACAAAATATGACATATGTTTCAGTTGTGTTTTGACTATATAAGAAGACAAATACAATATAACTCTGACATACAAATTTCTCATACAAAAAAATAGTACCTACACATGCTACAATGTCTGAACCTAATTGTGATTTTAGGTGAAATAATAAATTAGTTATATATTCTTGTCTAAATTTGCTACCAATCACCTAGTAATTTTTTGATCACTTTTTATATTTTTGTTAAAAAATGCAGCAAATATTTGAAGTTGAGTCTCAAAAAGAATACATAGTTTAGTTACATTTAATAAAATTGTAAATCTAACACAGTGATAAAGTGTTTCATAGTGAACTTTGCCCACTGATTATGAGGTGCTTAGAACTCAACCGGTGATGCCAAAGTTCAACACATAAAGAAAGAACATCTGGCTAGCACTGTGGTAACTGTTATGATATGTTTAGTAATAAGCCGGGTGTGATTTGATAAACAAATACATCACATATGCTAAACCGATCTCAAGTCTCTAAAATGTGAGGTTTTAACGGATTCAGACACATAGGTTATAATGCAAGTAGTCTTCCTGAAATTGAATCACATAATTGAGAAGAATTACTCAATATGCACATTTTAGAATTGCTTTTTTTTTAAGCTTTTTTTTAAAATTTCATATCAATAAATTTACCACGTGATCTAGATTACCAAATACCAAGACTTCTGAAGATATTGATGATAAACCAAGCAAAAAGACCTCTCTATTTCCAATTCCGCTATTATGATATACCTATACATTCTTTCAAGAGGCATAAAAAAGATTACGAACAATCGTTGATCAATTTAAACACTCAAAAATTTCTAACAGACTTGTTATTTTCTGTGCCTACATAATTATGATTCATTATTATAACACTGTGCAATGTAGGTATCTATATATTAGCATAACATATTGTTGTGATTCTCACAATCTTGACAACCCCAAATTACTATCAACCATCTCTAGTATACCCTGTCAAGTGCAAAACACAATTTGCCAATCACAGGTACTGTCCATGACAGATTTGCACTGCAACAAGTGTTGCTCTCTACAGTCATCATGATACAATGGTTTATAGCTATCTGGGTTTGCTGGTGTGCGGAAATCATGACATAGACTGAATGCAAGAATGTTACACGTGCCTTGCATTTTATTGTCAATTACAATTCAAATTCCTGCATTTTCCTGCCAATAATGAACCAATTTCAATGAATGAGATGTATGCCATCAACTACTATTAAGCTCTAAGAAAACATGTCATAAGTTTTTTGGTCAACATAATTGACATAAATTTATTTTGTCATCATAGTTGGGGTAAAATGTAGGTAGCATAAACAATTACCAGATATAAATAAGGATTATAATACAGAATACAGTTGATGACTTATATCTCATTCATTCTTTTTGGTTTACTACATCAAGTTTGACATGTTACAACAAAAGTTATTTTGGCCATGACATACACATCCTTTTGTTAAGGCCAGCCAAAACTATTTTTATCCCCAAAATGGATACTATAATGGAAAGGTGATGGCTTTTGGTCCTTTTGTTGTCCATTGTAGACTGAGAGAGAATGTCCATGCCTACACCTGTTGAGGTGTGGTTGGGTGATATGTGCTGTATTTTGTCTCAGTAATTGCACACCTGCTACTCTTTGAAAATAACAATAACATCATGTACTGACCAGTGATCAGCACCTGTTCTGTGTGCCTGGTATTTGTAATAGCTATGACTGGAAATGATATGTATGTCATGGCCGACATAAGGTACTTTCAGTTGTAACACTAAAATGTCCCAAACTGATGTGAAAGCTGATATTGTTTGCACTGATCGCCATCTTATTTGTTTGTTTGATATTTCTTGTTGGTCAGATTTCTCAACATATCATATATTTATTATAGGGCACAACACTTTTTCATCTATTCCAGGGAGGGAGAGAATGCAGAGTTGTTTGAAACCCACTGACTGGAAGCGAACTTTCTGGATCTTATATCCCCCGAGTAAAAAGGATATTTGCCTTGTCCCTAAATAAATCTTACTTTCATTGGACTTAATCAAAATGGATATTATTAGCAGAATACTGATGACCCATTCTATTGGAAAAGTGCAGTTTTCAATATCTGCTTTCACATTTTCAAGCACTCTGTGCCTTTTCTTTTAATGCAAATTCAGGTATACAAGAAGTTCATTTCAATTCATTACATATTCAGTTTATGGTCAAATATAAGTTGAATTAATTGATAGTCAAATAATAAAATATATACTATTGACATCTCCATATCAGGCTTGCTGCAGATAGAGTTGCCGGACTATGTACACATCTTGAAAGCACTTATTGCCACACCTGAAAAACAAATTCAAATTTATGTTAATACTTTTGTATTCATCGGCTGAAGGCTTCAAAATAAAATTAGGTTACAAAATTCCTCCTCACATTTCAAGGCCTCTATATAAAAGGCACCCATAATGATGTATTGACTTGCTAAAATGCACTTTTCAAGTTTTGAATTAATCTTTTACTGGAACTTACTTTTACAACTTGCTACGTTGCGTCTGATACCATCTGACTTCATCTTGACACTTAAAGATGACATCACATGACCAGCCCAGCGGGTCAGTTGCCTGATGATGCCTGATGGTATCAGGCACAACGTAGCAAGTTGTAAAAGTATGTTTCAGTAAAAGATTAATTCAAAACTTTGTGATTTTAATGACTGGATGACTGAGAATATTTACTATTTTGACATGCTAAAACACTTAAAGCAGTTTTAACCTCTTCAAAACATTGGCAAATTTATGATTCAAATGATTTCTAAAATGCATATTATGTGCTATTAAAATCAATGATGACCATTTTTATCAATATAGCTGCTTTAAACTCCATGATGACACAGAATTTGGAAGTCTTTAGAATTTGCTTACCGTATTTGTCCAAAACAATGTAAAAAGTAAGCGCTCACCCAAAATGACTTTGTTATACTCCCTGGGCAGTTAATGGAACGATTACGGTAGTTTGTATTCCTTCAAGAAAAGAAATGTAAACACTCACCTTGACTGTGCTATCAACAGCCCCTGAAAACAAGCGCCCTCTAGAGGTTGCTAAACAAGCTACGCTACCTTGGTGTCTGAGTAGAGTTTGTGTGCATATCATGTTCTCCATGTTCCATACCTGTAAATGACAAATAAATAGGAAAATAGGTCAAATATAGGTTGACAGTACCTAAGTCTGAAGATGCATCTTGTATAATAGACTTTACTCTGATAGTTCTCTTCTGTGATGGGGTTTTTAGTTTTAGATTAGATACAAGATACAATCCTTTGGAAAACATTTGTGAAATGAAAAATAAATTGCAGAGGACACTTGTATCCACTTTCTTTATCATTGGCAAATTAAGTAAATTTTAAACAAGATTCCTTCTACTATTTTGGACCAATAAAAGAATTTGCAAAAGATAAAGATACAGGTAGATAAAGTGTGCAAGAAGTCTTGTTTCATGCTTTTTAGGGATAAGGCTTTCTGATAATCTTCCATGTCTCCATGACATAAAACTCCAATTGCCTTGGTACTAGTGTTTTTCTGAATCCTACTATAGTTGTGACTTGCCCTACATGACTTGAATTTGCTCAGCCCACCATGATGATCTCAAAATATTCATATCAATTTCTTCTAGCTGCATATTATATACCAAATCTACTTACCCTTAGTGATCTGTCATAGGATGCACTAAATACCCTGGTAGTGCCGGGCGCACTGATAACGGCCAATGCATACACTGTGCCAACATGGCCTGTCAATGTCTCTACTTGTTCATATGTATTTTTGTCCCATACCTGAAATGAAATAAACATAACATCAATACTTATACTTTTATTGGAAAGATTATAATTGTACATTAATTACACATTATAAGGCCAAAAAAAAAAAAAGGTTTGTCTCAGGACCCCACAGCATAGCTTTTAAAATGAGATTTAGCGCAGATGGCCACGCGCTAGTGCTTTTTTTTTTTTTTTTTGAATGATAAAACATCGTAGTTTTCAAGAAAAATTACATTTTCGGCACAATCAATTGGCGATCATTTCTGACAAAATGTCAAAATAAATACTCTAAGAACTGTATGACATGTTCGCTCTGAATACCGATCTCTTGAAACAGTATGCAAGTAACGGCTCTGCGAACGAAATAGCGGGACAATCGACTCTACTTGTAGATCTAGAACACGTCACTGGGAATTCCCCATGTGCAGATATTTTGCTGCTCGATAAGCGATTTCATATCGGTATACCAGAGAAAAGATCACCATTTAACTAATTTTCATACCATGCCGAGTAAATATTGAGTTTCCTCAACACATAAATGTCGACTTTTTGTACTCCTTACTTACGGTAATGTTTAAATGTAGGACAAAATAGCGGCAAGACATCAACATTTGTGGTGCTGAATTTTGCACCAATTTATTGGCACTACTCACAACATTTACATTGTCACGTCGTGTGATAGAAATTTTTCAGAACTTGAACGGGAACTTGAATTATTTAGCATATTTTTTAGTATAGGTTAGGGTTAGGGTTTAGGTTAGGGGTTTTAGGAGGTGACGGTTAGAATAGTTAAACCGGGAGTAAGAACTATGTTTGTGTATGCCATGTTATTTGGGGCGCCGTTCTTGTTAAAAAAAAAAAAAACACCGCATAGGACATAGCCTGTTTTTCAAAAAAAAAAAAAAAAAAAAAAAAAGCATAGCACATAGCTTTTTTTTGCCAAAAGGTCCAGAGACAAACCTTTTTTTTTTTTTTTGCCTAATGAAAGACAGAGATAAAAAGACTAGTTCGCGTTTGAAATTCTGACAACTAGACAGAAAATGCCGTACTGTGCAGGTCAGCAACCAATCACGTCGCGCCTTTGCCCTGACGTCAGACGCGATTTAGTCTTTTTATCTGTCTTTCATTATAGGAGAGTATATTAATGCTCTGTATGTTAGCCATTTTGTTTTCAGATATTTCCTCAAAATATAATGAGCTATATCAAGAATCACTGCAACAATACTAGGCTTATTTGTACTCATTTTAAGGCATTTTTCATGTTGATTCCAAATATGGTCACAACAACGTACAATTCTGAAATTTTTGAATTTAGAATTTTTTTATACTTGTCGTCTGCAGTTGACACTGCGTGGTCTGTAAATAGAATTGTGAAGGCAGTCATGACTGCCACATATTTACTTCTATCAAACTAGTGGTAGCAAAACACATCAAATTGTTTTGGTGTGTGAAATTATTGTCTGTTGAAGCAATTGGCAGCCTTGTCTCCTGGGTGACATGTATTAAGACATTCATAGTGTATCATCTTCAGCAAAATCAAGACATATTAAAACTATCACAATTTTTTTCAGGTAAATGTAACTGGATTGTAAAGTGTTTAAGAAACAAAATATTTTCATGGGAGAATATTTACTTTTTTCCTGAACAAGTAATTACTGTCCAAAATGAGTAATAAGAATAGTTCAAAATGTTGCAAACAAAGTCACTCCTGGATCATTATTTATTTGGAAACTATGATACATACATACTTGGAACTAGGACGGTTCATATGCAAGTACTCCATAAATAAACTGCTATTATTTGATTTCACTGATAATTCTGACATTATCAACTATCAATGACTTCAATGGAAATCACTGACACTGATACCATAATTCTTATAAGGAACTCTCTTTTTGAAGTCAGTGAAACACTTCCGCAAACATTTCTGGCTGTATCAGACACATCAATAGACACTTACATGTATACAGTTTTCATATGTTCCAGCTATGATATGATGATTTGTAATCGCTATGGAATACACACTGCCACCCGACGTCTGGAGGCTGTGTACGATCTCCAATGTTGCCAAATCCCATACCTATAAAACAAGACAAGGTAAAAGATAGATGAAAATCAGCTCTAGAATTTCACGTCCATGCCACAAGTTTTTGGATGATGACATAAAAGAAGTCTAGATCCAGCTTATCTGGGCGGTTAGCATTTTATCTATCTGTCAATGGTATATGGAGACTGGTGTTGAAATTATCTGATATATCGAGTTGTTCTACGCAGTCTTGCGTAAATGTTTTTCTTATGAAGCTATCAGCTGGTTAACAAAGAAGTTGTTAAGCGATTGTTTGACAATATCACATTGATTGATAGGTTATTCAGGCATATCATTAGAATGCAAAGTGTTGTCACTTTCACGTTTGCCTACAGCCAGGGCGAACCAGAAAGAGGCGAGGTTGGTTTTTGTTTTTCAAGAATGTGTTTTTCCATTTTGGAGTTAGTTGGGTAATTTAATCCAAATCTTCTTTTTGTTTGGTATTTAGCCTCAGCACAACACCAAGCCCTGGGCTGCTGCGACAAGGCATCATCTCCTATATGAATGTTGTTTTTGAGTTTACTTAATATGTTTAGGGAAACAGCGACAGCCTGTATGAAAATATTTTATTTGCATTTAAGCGTGCATCATCCGATTTAATCAAACTAAAAAACACAATTGTAAAATTGAGATATGGGCACAACTAATAAAATAGAGATATATAGAGAAACATTTGAAAAGCTCATATATTTGATGCCATGTATGGTAGGGTGTAAGCATTTTACTGGACAAGTTTACTATGATATGTGTCTCCTTTGGCCTGATTGGATCTGATTGTGTCCAATATACTTTACTGTGTGTATGCTTAATCATTACATTTAAGGCTATAGCACCCATGGTGGACAGAGGTAAATGTAATGATATGCACATAAGCTTACCTAATTGTCCAATGATATTAGTGCATGTATGTTGTAATAAAAGTTTGAGCATATGACCAAGGAAACCGTATGATCTGTCCTGCCCTGAGGTAAACAGGACGCTATGTGGGTCATAATTGTTGTATCTATTTATAATGTGTCTTTGTCCACAAGATATCCTTTGATTCTCAATGGAATGACCCTACTGTTCTTAACACAATACCTCTTTCTTATTATGGACTTTGAGGTGATCTTCTATAATCCCATGTTGTGTCTACATGTTTCATATTATAAGTGACATATCCTTATGTTACCCCCGTAGGAATGGTCATATTGTCTCAAAAAACAACTTTTGAAAGACAAGTCCTAATTTCCTGACTTTCTAGGTCTATTTTGCTTCAAGCTCATCTCTGTGGATAACATATCAAGAGGATTAATTGGGTTATCACTCTATCAGTGATGACAGGCTAGCTCATATTGATGCATAGTGAAAATACAAGAATTTATAAAATGGGAAAAATGAAATCTCCTTTTTTAGACACAATGTTACAAAGATTCATTACAAACACATTTTTTGGTGTTGAATTCTATTCTCTTATGATCAGACACAGACACCACAGGTTGTACATATCTAATGACTATTGTTATAAAGTGTACTTGCAAAAATCTGATCTGATTGGGAATGAACCAATGGAACTAGAGCGATTACCGCACCATAGCTGAACCATGAAGCTTTGGCAGTATATTGTGATATACCACCATCACCTGGGGGGTCATACCTTCTTATTATATTCTTTACTTTTATCTCATAAAATTCTACAAACCTTAATTGTTTGATAGCTGCCACTAAATAGATGGTTGCCATTCGCAACAAGCGCCCTCACCCAGTGATTAAGACCCGTTAGTTCTCTCTTGAGTTCATGTGTGTGTACATCCCAAACCTGCAAAAGCAATGCACATCATTAGAATAAATTGAACTGGTTTCAAAGTTGTTAAAAAGAAGAATGAAAGGGGAAAAATTTTCATCATAATATAACCTTTGTGTGGCAGACTTTTTCAATTATGTCTTAGCAAATAACACTCTTGATAATCATAATAAGATGTGAAGGATAAAGTGTTGATAATATGAGCTGAAAACAAGCAGCTTCAAAACTGATTCAATACAACAGGTTTACATTCCATCGCAGAGCAATTCTAGCCAATGAGGTAGTATGCTTTTTGTTATTTTGGGAAAAGTGCGCTACCTCATTGGTCAAATACCAAATACTTGTCGCAAAGCTATGGAGTATCAATTTAGTTTACAAAAAAGCTGATGTCCATTCCAAAAACAAAAAACCTAACTATACTATGATCAGCTCATAATAGGTGAGAATTATTCGGTTTTTGTTACTATGCACATCAATTAAAGCCAAACCGTACATTCACAAATAGATGTTGCACCCAGCTGTGTGTATGCCATTCTATATTGTGAGTAACAAAGAGCTGATCATATAAATTAAGAGCTGATTATATAAAATAAAAAAATAAGTTGATCAAAACAACATGAAAGGTTTCACTCAGTCTTATTATTTAATACCATGCCTGTACTTACTTTGATAACTTTGAGTGCTCCACTAAACAACATATTATTTGCTGCTACTAATGTACATACAGGGTTCTCATGGGCCTGTAATGTCTTCTCATGGGTCAATGTGTCAATGTTCCACACCTGAAAAATATAATCATACACAATAAAGGTCTCTTTTGAATATAATCATTTGGCATAAAAAAGTTGGTTATTTTAGGTAATTGTCCCACTCCTTTGTGGCCCAACCATCCTGAAGTTATATGCAAATTTGTGATTTTATTCACTACTTCATAATATATGATTGAATATCTATGTTCTTTATGAACTAAAAATCTACTGCATAGAGGTCAAGAAGAGCACTTTCCCTCATACCTGAGACTGCAGGTGTTAAATATATATATTACACATAAATGAGGTCACATTATCTCATGAGCATATATATACTTCCAAAACTAATTGGTTGCCATGGCAATGGAAAAGTTACCAACCCACAAGGGTTTCTGTGCCTGTACCCAACATGCTCAGGTGAAATCCCTTACACATCTGCACTTATTAAGGGTTTATAGTGCTGGCATTTTATTAGCGTGTGGGGACGAAAATTGCTGTATTAATCTGCAGCTTGCATTACATTGCACAAGTACAGGAACTTTAAAGATGTGTGGGGAATACACACATTAGAATATGTGAACATAGCAGTATACACAGTCTATGGTCTTGTCTAGTCTGAAGGCAGACCTGAAACATTAAAGGCTAGAGAAATGCTCCAACATTTGATAATTTATTTGTTCTAGTAAAATGATTGAGTTAACTTGAAATTCCTCTGGGTAAGGAACTTGTTGCCTCAGTTATCTGCAGAAGAACTCGGGGAGCTGATCCTGGCTGTGATGGTTTATTGTGGTATGTATATTTGATGTCTGATAGGCAAGACATAATTATGGAGTAGGCCTATATCTAGCCTGTTTTCACACAAACAAATAGGAATCCTGTTTCCACACAAGCAAACAGACCACGCAAATGGATTATTCCAGTTGAAATCCATACACTCCCTATGGAAGACACGTCCTTAGTCGTCCACACAGGGAGTGTGAATTTCAAGTGGGGTTACCTGAATGAGTGATTCCATTTGATATCTACACTCCCTGTGTGGGAGATAAAGGTATGGAGATCAACTGGAATAGCCCAATGGTGTTGCCCAAATTGTTGACTTACATTTGAAATCTATACCGCCTGTATGGGAGATTAAAGTCATGCCTTCCATAAGGGGTGTATGGATTTCAACTGGAATAGTCCAATCCCTTTCAAAGTAACTCAGAGTCTGGGTAGTTACTTTTATCTATAGAGCTGACAACCTGAATCTTGATGGAAATTACATTGATTGAACTTACCATTATTGTGCAGTCTGCTGAACCACTGTATAATTTGTTTCTGCAAAGAAATATAAAAACAGAGAAAATCTCATAATAACATTTTCGAACGGACTAGCAAATATTGCACACTTTTCAAAGATATCTGCTATATTCTCAACCCATAACATGGAAGACCTGTATTAGAATGGGTTATTTCTGTTAGTGTCTCTTTGCTCATAAAGCTAGATTAACATTTTCTAGGAAAACACCTTCAAAGTTGCACTACATTTGAAAGGAATCATTCTTTGTTTGTATACATGACATGGTACATTATTTTTCAAGAAATACAAAACTGGCATTTAGAAGTTGCACTACATCTGAATAAAGGCATGATTCAACAGAAAGTTTTACAGAGAAAAACGTATCTATAAATTGATTGAGTTGTTGTACACCCTCTCCCCCAATCACATTGATATGTGAGCCACACCCAGGCAATAAATGTATGCAGGAAGAAGGAGATAACACTTGGACCATTTATGACACTCTCCATCAAGACATCAAATCATAAAACATGAGGAAACACCATCTGGATGTAGGGTTGCCTGCCACCAAAGCAGGCACTCAGACTGGAAAATTCCCCTTGCATTTACTCTATAGTCTCTGACATAGAAAAGAAGCACTTCTTCACATTTTGAGAGTGTGCATAGCGTAAACATGGAAGTAGGGTTCTGATTGGCTGATTCAGTTGTCTGATAATCATAACAACAAACTGATAATCTGATTGGCCGATTATGTATCAAAGCATCGGTCGGCGCAGAGCATCGCTCTTGAAGGGAACACAAAGCTCTGAGTATATCGCTCATTAACAGGGCACTCACGTCAATCAGAGCAAAAGACTGCCATATTTCTCTGGAAGCTAGTATAAACATTAATGTTCATGAAAGTTCATTTGTGTTGCTATATAGATGACTTCAGATTTTGATCCAATGCAATTTTGCTTTGCACCAAAGCAAAGCAAAATAATTGCAATCAAAAAGTATTAAATAATTATCAAAACCTTTTAATGTTGATGTTGAAAAATCCAGGAAATATTTCTGTTTACCGTGAACAGTGAAAAAAATGAGATAAAGCTAAAAAATAGCACCTGGGGATAAAAAGGGCATGTATAAGCTTCACAGGTGTCAGGAACTATAAATATCACCTTGAAAGTAGCCCAATTGGATGCATTTGGCAGAAGTTGGCAACACTCTATGCACAAAATGAGTAGAGACAACTTATCTCATAGCACCCAAACCATCTGCTTGCATTGTCTGCTATAGCAAACTCAATTGGCTAGCACAATTTGCTATAATGCTAAAAATTGCTGTATCAAAATGATTGGTACACATCAGTTTCCAGTGATTATGGACAAGACTGCCACATCTAAATGCAACATAGGAGATTATTTATAGATGAATGTTATATCTGTTCATAAAACTATAAATCCTGGGCATTTCAAGAGAATATAATGTTGCCTATTGAAGAAGCAGGCTGTCAATAAACATTACAGATTGAAGACCGCTATCTTACAATTTTGCAAGTAAACTTTCAATAACTTGGGAAAATGTAAAATGGGTCAGAGGTCAGGTCTAATAAAACCTTGCAGTTTCAAGCTGCTATAGAAAAATTACTTAATTTGTGTACATCGTGGAACATACTCTTTGCGTGGCTGTGCGTAGTAAGCTGTTGTACACAGATAACCTCGCATATATGGACACGTAGAGTAGCGCTGTACGCTTGTGTATTAGCATGATTAGTCGCGGAGTAACAAACGTAGTTGAATGTTCCACGATGTACACAAATTTAATAATTTTTCTATAGTAATAATTATTATGCAATGCTATGAAGATTTGGGTATGGTATGTTGTGAAAAGAATACTCTGTTATATTAGTAACTATTCTCAAAACCAGTAACTATTCTCAAAATTATTCTATAGAAGGAAGTAAAACATTTACTTTGTCTCGTTTAGAGTTGAAAGTCGTCTCAGGTGATACGTGCATGGTCAGTTCACCACCAAGAACTTTCAAGATCAACAACCTGATTGACTATGACAATATCAAGAGTTGTCAATTCTTAAACCAAAGACATATTTCCTCAAAACACTTCAATGGCATTGTGACAAATACACATAGTTTTATATCAATCATTAACCCCTAACAAAACTGCTACATATCTGATATATATTAAAAACATGTCCGCTCACCAACAGAAATATGTGCACTAAGAAGTAAATTCACACTACCGATAACAATGAAGTAAAACCAAAGAATAACGACTCTATCATGTCTGCATTTCACTTATAGAGGGCAAATAGCGAGCCTCCGAAAGATTTCGCTATGCGCCCAGCAAATTTGGATTCAAAGTGCGTTGTTGTTTGTATTCTGCGTGTAACGTGTTGTGCCGCTAACGCGTGCTAAGCGCTACATGCAAAAACCTTTGTAGTACCAAATGAGTTAAAGATCGCAAAGGTAATTCCCATTTATAAGAAAGAAAATCCAGAAGTTTTCTCAAACTATCGTCCAGTTTCTGTTCTGCCATGCTTTTCAAAAATACTTGAAAGGCTTGTGTTCAACAGATGCATACATTACATTGATAAATATGAAATTCTAAATGATAAGCAATTTGGCTTTAGATCTAAACATTCTACCTATATGGCTATCTTGGAATTTATTGACAAAATTAGTAATGCTGTCGAAAACAATGAGACAACTGTTGGGATTTTCTTAGATTTGTCAAAAGCCTTTGACACTATCGACCATAGTATTTTATTACATAAACTGGAACATTATGGTTTTAGAGGAAACGTTTTAAAATGGTTTAAAGATTACTTACATAATAGAAAACAGTATGTGTATTACAATTCTTGTAAATCTGAACATAAAGATATAATATGTGGAGTACCTCAAGGCTCCATCCTAGGCCCATTATTGTTCATTTTGTATGTTAATGATATCATAAATACTTCCACCATTCTAAAATTTGTCTTGTTTGCCGATGATACTACTATAACTTATTCACATAAGGACATTGTGTCCAAATACGATCTTATCAACAATGAATTAAAAGAAGTAAATAATTGGTTTAAGGCTAATAAGCTATCAGTGAATGCAAGCAAGACTAATTATATGGTGCTTGGTACAAATCACAAAACATCACACGTATTGTACAATGTTACTAAAAATATTATATTAGATAATGTAATCCTGGAAAGGTTGAATAAGACCAAATTTCTTGGAGTGACAATTGATGAGAATTTAACTTGGAAATTTCATATTACCAACATCTCAAAGAATATATCTAGAGGTGTTGGTGTAATAAACCAACTGAAACATTTTGTCCCCGAGCGAATAATGTATTCACTATATTGTACTTTAATACTTCCTTACATAAACTATGGTATCTTAGCATGGGGAAATACTTGTCAAAAATATTTGGAAAAGATTTTCAAACTTCAAAAAAAAAGCCCTTAGAATGATATCGAATAGTCACTTTTTAAGACACTCAGCCCCTATTTTCAAGAATTACAATTTGCTTAATGTTTATGATAGTTATGATCTCGAACTAAGCACTTTTATGTACAAGTATAATACCAATCAGTTACCAAAGGCCTTCAATAGTTATTTTGTTGAGCAGAGGAATCACCTCAGGTATCACACAAGAAACGCTGAAGATTACAAGATCTGTCTTACAAAAACAGAGTTTGCTAACAAAACAATAAGAACCGCCGGCCAAGAAAATGGCATTCGATTGACAGATGCCAAAACGGCTACATCAGTAAAACTCTTTAGATCCCAAATTAAAACAAACCTTATAGAAATGTACACTTAATACCTCTTAGTTTGGATTTACTTATTTTTTTTTTACTCACTATTAAAACAAAAAATCGATTAAAATTAACTGATCTCTTAGCATTTATACTATATTCACAAAATGTCAGCTTTCTTGTGCGATATACGTCACGTGAGCAAATGTTATGAAATCCTAATTTATATTCTGCATGTTCTTTATTCATCATTTTTTTCCTGCTTAGTTCGTTTCTACATGAATGTATGAAAGAGGGTGGGGGGGTGTTTGTATGTATGTAATTGTATTTTATTAGACAAATTAAGAAACTTAGGCTAAGGTTAAGGGGTGCTTGTTCAGGCCTTTTTGGCCTTCTGAGCATCTCCTCATTCAAATGTGTTGTTTTACTGTTATTGTATTGTTGTATTTTGAATGAAATAAAGATTGATTGATTTGATGATTGAACAATACTCAAGCTGCAAAACGCAAATTATTGATAGATTTTGGGCGCTTGCCAATAAAGCCAGACGTACACCCCGACATACACTATCTGCCCTCCATCTTTTGACAAACAATTTTTAGTCTTTAAAACAATTGACAAATATTGACAAAAGGCAGCACATTACGTACATCATCCTTGCACCTAAACTGTTGATGTGAACTTTTGCTGGCCATCCATTGATCTCATCTTGCATTCAAACCACATTACACAACCGTCTCTATGTAATACAAAACATACCCCACACATTGATTGTAACATGTGATAACAGTTAGCCTATGTATCAGTTTACATGCACACATATGGTACTCATCATAGTGTGTAGGATAATAACCACCAAGCAGACACTAAGAGTTATTATCAAGAGACACAATCCGTAGAAATGCACTGTCATTTGATGAGTATCAAAATAATACCATGTTTACAGGGTGATAGATGTGGAACAACATTGGTGTTATTTGATATGAGATATATGTAGTTGACCTGGGTTAGAGAGGATCAAGTCTGTGGTCTTACTTGTGATTCTGATCAATGGCCAATTACACATCTGGTATAATTGAATAGCTACCGTTGCTTTGTAATTTTCAGACAGTAGTGTATGTGCTCATGGACGTTAATCCTGGGGCGACAGGGGGACATGTCCCCCCACCTTTTGGCAACAAAATGACCCATTTCTTGTTGATTTCAGCCACATTTTGACAATTCTGGTCCGGGTTCTGGTCCAATGTCCCTCCCCCCCTATTTCAAGACAGAATGGCGCTAATGTGTGCCAGGCATTGTGATAATGCGTACATAGTGACTGCGTACTTCCCAGAAGTTCTGATCTTAGCAACTGGCTGCTTACTACCAACGTTGTGTAGCATGATTGGTTTCATTTTTTTGCTCATGAGCATAGTTTACAAAGCTTTTTGGATGCACTAGTTGCTTTCAAATGGTCATGTCGTATTAAATATAGTCACAGTAGTTAGATTCTGTCGCCCACAAGATTTGTTTTCATACAAATCTATCAATCCAATTGATATAAGGTATGGGTCAATTCCATCATTTGCAGTAAGCATTCTCTAGAACAAGAGCCATGGTTGAATGGAACTTCCTTATGACCAAAGTTGAGGGCAGAAGATCTAAGGGACAGTCAAAATTCACTTGGGTGGACGATATAAATCATTGAACCGGTCTAACTATCAATTCTGTGTTGTGAGCATGGAAGTGTACATCAGAGTTGGCTGCCATCAACCCACTATTGAGGTACCAGATAGGGTAAGGGAATATCTCAATATGACAACTCTGCAAGTCAACTTGGCAATGGCTTCTCACATACATACAAACTGAAGATTTTACCTTCTACATATATGTTCCACTCACTATTACATCCAATCCACCTGCATGTGATATCTCGTCCATGCCTACCATCTGTGATCCTCCATTTCCTTACGACACCCAGGTGTACCCCTAACCCAAGCCACGCCCCTGACCCTGACCTATCTTGGGCTGACTCCTTGACCCCAATACAGAGCACATCACACTATGTTCTCATAACATATAGTCAAAGCTAATAACCGCAACATTTTTTGGTGGAAATTTCCTAATTTCCGTTCTAGATTATCTAAACTAGTCACAAGTGCTAAATCTTCAGCTGATATGAATACCACTCTTTCCATCAAAATAGACAAGCATCATACCTCCAATAGCAACACTATCTGCAACAACCATACTGATACATCATGGAAAGTCAATGCTTTTCAATTTAAATAAATGAAGTTTATGATTGTGTGCCTTTAAGAGATGTCAGTCCATGTGAGGTAAAACAAACCAGGAGTGCTGCCAAACCACAAACCTTGGTGCAAATTTTTCTTAGTGTAGGTGCTGTACAAATTACAGGGATTGATTGGTTGAACGAACAGTGAAACTGTGTTCTTTACTCTTTCGTATAATTTCAACAGTCTTTCATAACAGCTTTCTAACTTTGAACTTAATTCCTAACTTTTCAATCAATTCAGTATTGTGGGCATGGACTTTAACTCCTAATCTTGAGGGTTGTGGATTCAAATCCCCACCATGCCAATGTGTTGTGCACTTAGACAAGGCTCTTTGTCACACCTATTGCCTCTCCCCACCCAGGTGTACAAATGGGTACTGGCTTTACTCAATGCTGGGAAGGTAACAGGATGTATTGGGATATAGAGGAGGTGCAGCGATCTCCCCGTAGCAACATTTCATGGAGGAGTCTGGCCCAATCGCATTAAAAGAGAGATGTGAACACTGGGATGTGCCCTTTACGCTTTACCTTTTCAAGTATTAGAACTGCCCATACTTTCATTTCCATTACCAAATGAGTAATGTACAATTGAGCTAACAATTAACCTAATGCATCACAGGTCCACATCATCCACGCAATGGAAATCAATTATGATGACGACTTTGATGACAAACTTCTCATTCAATTTAAGCATAATGAGCAAGTTCCATAGGTACTGTACCCTCTACCAGCTCCAACCTAATAGGTGAACTAGTAAACTTTCAAATATATACCACATGAATGCTTCCTCAATAGGAAATAGCAACAATTCATTATTGAATAACTAGACCTACGCCCATCAAGAGCATATGTGCCAATACTATGAATGCTTGTACTCATGAGAAAACACATTTGTGTACATTATGCATCGCTGGAAACAAAACTTTTCTAACTTTTTTAAATAGCCGTGTTGAAATGAGCAATTGACCTATCATGAAAAGTGTTGCACACTTCCACTGTCACATGGTTTGTGTCATTTTCTTTTATTGCACATACACTAGTCAAAATTGATTTATTTTTAAACCATATTTCCAGGCATATTAATGTCACTAAGGTGCTAATAGTTCCTCTTCTCAACATACTCTTGTACTTGTTGCATTTTCTCTGCCTATATGTGAAATGCAGACCGCAAAATTCAAGCATTTGTCAAAAAAATTTACAATTAAAATTTTTATAACTACCTTTTGAATCCTAATGAAAAATGCAATCCAATAAGTACAAACATGCCTACTACTAGTTCAGTAGTCTCCTGTGAAGTCTCTAAATCATAAAACAAACCAGGGAAAACCCGCAAAATATGATTTCTTTTGTAGAAGGAAGCATCTCACTGCATCTAAAGTGTTAATTTACCACATTACATTATTACTAACATGATTTAACTATTATAAGGGGGTGTTATGAATTTAATCTTTGTACTTCCTAACCTAAATCAAGTATGAGTCAAAAACAAATTGAAATGTTTCCTTCTAGTTTTAGAAAAGAGGACGGCAAAATACTTTTTAAAAGAAAACTTACTGCAATGAAATCTGATGGGTTTTGTTACAAG
Source organism: Amphiura filiformis (assembly GCF_039555335.1). Classification (NCBI taxonomy): domain Eukaryota; kingdom Metazoa; phylum Echinodermata; class Ophiuroidea; order Amphilepidida; family Amphiuridae; genus Amphiura; species Amphiura filiformis. The sequence continues at coordinate 82,668,547 of NC_092631.1, forward strand.
AAATTAAATCGACTTAATAATTTGCACATTCATCAGCAAATTAATTTGGTTCACAAACTTGAAACATGAAATTAAAGTTTCCTGAAATAAGCTTCATAATTCATGACACATCACGCACTGAATACATATAACTTAGTCCTGTAAGAGTGTCAATGATGTGAACCCCACAGATGATAGCAAAAATAAAATTATTTCTTAATGGTCTAAAATGAGATGAAGATTAGCATGTCCTTTTCACTGCTTTCCCCTATTTTATACTTATATTAAGTTCCACAAGTCATTGTATATACATTAAAAAGAGATCAACATGATTTCAAGATTTGTATGTCAAAGCCTGTTGGTAAACTGGATGTAATGCATTTTATACCATAATTTTACAATAAGGTATGCCACCATGTATGATGCACCATTCTTAACAGAATCAGAGGGTGTCTGCCTCAACAGAGTAGCCAACTGTATTGACATTTTCATTTTTCTAAATATAATGCAAATACAAACAACTTGATGAAAAGACAAAGATGAGACAGCATTTAAGGTTCCGTTTGCACATTAAGCTTTGAACCCAAAGAGAGCATTATTTTTTAACATGTGAAGGAGGACACTCTAATTTTATATTCCAAATATGGGAATAAATTTAAGTTGCCATGATGATTATGTGCAGATTATTAAGTGGATTGAACTTCTTGTTACAAACAAAAAACAAATTGCAAATAATAAGTTTTCAAAAGAATCTTACTTCAGAAGAATGTGCACCATTGATCATCTCAATTTGTGTCATCAAAGCATCCCATGAAAGCAAAATACCTTGCAACTTCAACTCACAAAAATATGGATGTATCAAAACAACAGGCATAATTCAGTACTTCAAAACTCAAAACCAAATATGGCGTGACATTTGATAGACAATATGCATTGTTGGAAGCACTCCGCAGCTATCCATGTATACCCAGGCAGGCAGTGGATGTGGTTTGAGACTATTCTCCCTTAGCACGATATTTCCTTGACACCTGTTTGCAACCCTCATATCTCACCAATTAATGTCAATAAAGTCTCCCTCACTCCATGGGCAATGCAAGGCAACACCAACCTATGCATTGCCGATGATGTGGCTTACTTCAGCAATTCTGGCAGCATCAATGACAGATATATTCAAATTTCATTTCCTCTCTCTTTAAAAACCATAGCTTTGCAAATTACAAGGGGAATGGTTTGAGCCTTAACAGGTTACAAACATGCCCACACTCGGCAGTCCACGCTTTATAATGCGTGCCGGTTCGAAATTCTGAAAATTGGTGAAAGCGTGGGGTTTAAACTTTTGGGTAAAAAGCGTGGACTGATATAAAGCGTGGGATTGAAATAAAAAGCGTGGTGCTTCTTCCAACTTACAGTATATTTTTTATTGAATGATAAAATAATCATAGTTCCAAGAAAAATCACCAAAACTTGCACACTATGTCGCAAGATAAAATTCCATTTGATGCAGGCTCGCGCTTGTTTTACGTGAATCCAGTGCAATGTACACAATATCCTCCCCGGAAGCCCTGCATCTACGTATATGCAAATGTCCGATTTTCCATGACGTGTTATTTTTCTTTACATTGATCGTATATGAGTGACGTCATTATCATGCATAATTGATTGAGCGAAGCAGCACGGAAGAAGTAGGATATAGTCGCTGAACATAGCGTCGCAAGTTTCATGACAAGAACAACATTTGAACGCCATAAAAGTACAGTTATTCATTAAAATGCTTATTTTACAGTACAGTAGTAGTTTTTCACATATAATTTGCATTGTTCACGTAATGTATCAACTTAATGGAGAGAAAAACATAGGACTCGCACGTGTGAAATAGGTGCAGAATTCGGCGTACTTGATGTTGCGTGTGACTTGTCCGTTTACAAAGAGCGGAAAAAAGCAAAAAGTGGTGGGGGTCAAGAATTTTCAGTATAAAGGGTGCCTCAGCAAAAAGCGTGGGGGTCAGGAATTGTCAGTATAAAGGGTGCCTCAATAAAAAGGGTGGGGGTAAAATAAAAAGGGTGGGAGTCAAACCCCACTGCCGAGTATGATGCCCTCAATTGAACATCAGAAGTTTGCAGCTAAGAGTTTGTTCGGCTTACAATTGGCAAAAAAAACAAGACTCATAACGTAGTGTATTGATATAGAATGACTTACACGCAGTTGGGCGCAGAATTTATGCAAGTTTCACATTACGTAATGTGTGACTGGCGCACGGATATGTGAATTTACACAAGTGTTAAGTTGGGACTTTATTGACGCGTACAGTAAAAAAAAACAAAAAATTCTCCCCAATTATCAGCCGAACAAACTTTAACAACAAGAGTTGCTATCTCAAAGAGGTTTGAGAAGGAGAGTACCAACTCTACCATGTTTGTGTTTCATGAAGAAACTAGTAGTAGCATACCTCCAGATTATTTCACCATATGATCAGCAAACTTTGAGCATAAATGCATGCTTGTTTTAAGTGATTTTGGCGGGATGAGTTGGTGTCTAAGTGCTACATACTCTAACCTTTATTGTAATGCAATGCTTATGCTATTTATCAATTGATCTTGGCCCTTTCTGATAAATGCCATAGGGATACTTTTTGGCCCCTATGTTGACAATCCAATATGGCCACATTTCCTACAGTGTTACAGACAGAGACTATATGGCTTGCCCTGTCTCACTTCTCTGAACTATTGTGATATCCCAGGTACTGTTACCGGCAAAGTGTTGAACTTGACCTTTTAGTTTTAAACACATTACTTCTGACAATCTTAATCCCTTTTAGCAAACTCCATAACACCTTTTAAATTGCAAATAAATTTAAATTTGTGAATTTTGGCACCCTCTATATGAATCAGTCATTAATGTCAGCAATGTCTGACTCAATAACACAATCTACAAACACCAAGTTTCACTTCACATCCAGACTTATATGGTGTGAACTTTGTTCCCTATATTTTAGGTATGGTAATTGAAAGTAAATTTGTATTTCATTTTGCATTTACCATTCGTCATAATCAGTCATCAATTTTTAATTCCAAACATAACACCCTTAATAATTTAAGTTTGAAAGGGACCAGATAATTTGATTCTTTTTTTTGCCCCCCATATATCTGACACAATCATGGGAAATGAGTCAAACTATTCAATTTCAAGTTCTTTGCACCACTCACTACCCCTTCAGAAATGCTACATTTTGATGCAAACCCTAAGAAAATTGACCTTTTGGTTACCAAGTTATAGGGTACTTTATCACTAATGAAAAACGAAAGAATTTGAGCATTTTTATATTTTGTCAATAACTCAAAATCAATTTTAGCAACATCAGAGTCATTCCTCTTATCATATCACATTCACTCACTGCATGGTTCTGCCATGTGCGAAGAGAGCCTCGATCTGGCAGCATGCATTAATGGGAATTGAACAGGTCATATAACATTGCGTAAAGTTATGTAATTCTTCCTTTTATGTCATGCCAGTTCGAGGCTCTCCTTGCATCGTGGCAGAACCATGCAATAGGCGAATAGGCCTATATGTAAAATAGAAGCTCTTGTAAAAGAGGTTGGAATTATTTATCCTCCCAACTCTCATGTAGTCTGTGCACTAAAGAATCCAACACTGAGAAAATTGACTCATATAGTCCAGTATGTAACACTTGAACAATTTAAATGTTGCAGACAAAATATTGGCAATACAAACAGCAGATCAAGATTGATGATCTAATTCGCTGTCATAGTGCACGTTAGAATACGACCGTTGCTAGGTCAACTGGATCACGCTTTCTTTGTTACGAACCACTGATCGAAATGATCACAACACAAGCCTATGGCATATCAAAATTCGGAACAGGTGTATGAGCCCAGGCTTGGAGCAGTAACCAATGGTTACTAACGTGCACTACAACAGCGAATTCTCCATAGTGTCTCATATATGTCTATATGAAGTCATATTCCTCCCTTTCAATTCCTTGCTCTATTACTTACCCTTGTACACATACTGCTAGCACTATGCCATTATGCCCTTCCAATGTTTTCTGACATGTGTAACTGGTACATGTGTCCCATACTTTGATCGTTTTGTCGGAGGACCCACTGAAAAGGTAGTCGCCATATACACAGAGACACCATACTGGACCCTGGATTAATGGAGGCCAAGAAAAAAAGGAATATATGTCAGGTACTTGAAACCAATAAATCACTATTGGAATCAAAATACAACTTAACATGTATAACATCATAATGCTTTTAATTTACCATATTACATGTATATTTGTAGCAATGTGTAAACCTGATCCACTTGGGCCAAAGGCAACTATGAGAATTGAGCAATTATAATTACCACCTTGCCCGGTTACCAATTGTACTATTGCTGAAATCATGACATTCCTAAAGTTTGTTCAGCTTATATAAGGCAGAAATTATTCGGCTTTTGTTACTGCGCGTCAATAAAGTCCCAACTCATGCTCGCGTAAATTCACATAAGCGTGTGCGCCATTCACGCATTACGCAACGCACAACTAGCGTAAGCATTGCGCCCAACTGCGTGCATGCCATTCTATATCAGTACACGGTGTTATGAGTCTTATTTTTTCCGCCTGAATCCGCCATATATAAACCGAACAAACTTTAGCATTGGATGGGCTGTTCCATTTGAACGCTAAACTAAAAAACAAAATGAACATCAACCTTCCTCAGCGAGTGACTTAGTTTGCTTATTTCAACCTAATATATTGGAATACATTCTTATCTTATAAACCCACCTGGTGGCCAACAAATGTTCCTTTGCATTTATACTGTTGTTGTGGGTCATATGCTGAAATAAAACAAAGAGAGAAACAAAACTATTAGTGTCATCAATGTAAGAATAATTATCATCAAAAACCTTTACACAATATTACAAAACATTCGAAATCATACTTTTGCAATGCACTATACTTCTTTTTATGGGCTTGATGCTGCGTAAAGATGTAACGTTCATATTTGTTTCACGGCTATAAATGTGATACACTCACAGAGTAACCAATACCTGTATTTAATACTTGAAACTTTCATAGATTAAATTACAATATTGAGACACTCCTTTAGACATATTAGAAACTGATGACATGCTTTACAGATAGTTTTACATTGTATTCTCAATGACAAGAGCCATGAAATACAATCTACATTAAGGCAATTCCTGTACTGGCCATTTGTGAGTCTGTAATAAATAGCAGTCATCTCATATTTTGCTGGAGGGGGGGGGGGGGCTTCGCTGGTCACTTTGTAAGTCTCATAGGGCACGTTGGCCACCTATGATAAATGGTTTGTTCATTTTGAAACAAAGGACCCACCTGGTGCACCTGGAGATGAATCTACCCCTAATGGTGCATACACAGGTGAGAGGCATTATTGTTTAGTATATTCAGCAGACGGTATAGTTTATTCACTCCCACCATACATGGTGAAAGACCGATATATCCTATTTAGATACCTTGCAGCCAGCAGACATCTGATCAAACTCAGCTTTCATAGAAACCGTGCCTGCCTACCTACTTGACTCATGAAAAATTCAATCACAGTTTTTCATATCTGTCTGATTATAGATCCCCTAAAGACCTAGTCATTTCCCGATTCAATTGGACTTTGCGACTCTTCTTTGTTTTTGACACCTTGCTAGAATAAGCAGGCATATACGGTAGTTATTGCAAACTTGACAAATGATTGGCTGCAAAAAATCTACTTTTTACCCTCTTCTTGATATGCCATTTCATCCTCTTTATAACTTGACAAAGGACTGTTTAATGAAGCAACTGCTCTTGGTTTTGACATTTTCTTAAAACAGTATGTTTACATTGTTTGCATAGTTACCAGATTCCTTATACATAATGTGCATGGAAATAAATATGATTCAACAAAAATAATTAAATCAAATTGTTTTTTACATGGGCCAGCATACTGATAAAGGCCAATGTCTGAAATGCCATAAATGGCAGATTTTCAACCTTTTGACTTTTTTGCTTACGGTTTGAACAACAAGCTCTTTTACCTGATGGTAGTAGAATGACATATTTACAGAAAACTCAAAGGAAAAACAAACAATCAGTAAGACATTTACACAGTGTGCTTGGTAGAAAGAACAACTGAAGAATAGTGTTCAACTTAACCCTAATCTTATCCTTATACCTTAAAACTAATCCTTAATATCTTGGAGTCGTGTCAGTCATTTTGAAGTCTTGCCTTGTCAGAAGATGCTTCCAACTTGGCAATACTATATGTGCCAACATCCTTCCAGTCAAGTGATATGGTAAGACAGAACAGTGCACCATGCATTCCGTGTATGAGATATATGGCATATATCGCTTGTCAGTTTCACATCATGTTGTTGACACAGGATTCTATCATAACTTCATAACCAAACTGGCAGATAAAAAGAGCTGATTCATGGCATGTCTTTGATCTAGTCATCGTCTGTAGATGCTATTTTATCCATATTCTACCTGATTTACTTGGATCTAGGCCTTACATATACGTGACACAAGGGTACATACCTTCAGGGACATATTGCGCAACAGGTAAACTCTACAAAGTGTGTGATCTGTTCACCTTTAAAACCACACCTTTCTTTTAAGTAACATTTGCTTTCCTTTTACCTACACTAACTTGTAAGTCCAACTAATTTATAAAGTGTTGGAATCACTTTAAAATGCTTTTTTTTATTCCACATTTGAGCTTTCTGAATGCAAAGTCAGATTGTTGAACCAAAGGTTGCAATTGAGATATTGAAATAAAGACAAAATGATGATGATAATAATAAGTCAATTTTCAAAATTGCCTTCTTTAGCCCGATCAGATTGTGTCACCAAGTCTTTTTGAACCCCACTTTAGTCTCACACATTTTACAAGACCCTGTTACCAATGCAATCTTTTGAATCTTTACTTACATAATAGAGACACCTTATTAGCAGCCATTAATACAGCAATTAAGAGTCTTAGATATCTCATCAATTATATCTGATCGTATTACAAGAACAAGTGACATTTATCATTTCCTTATTACCACAGCAGGTGTCTGCGTATGCTGCCATTATGTTGGCAGACCATACAGCCAACAGGCAGCAGGCAATGCGCCAATATAACTGCTAGGTCATTTAAGGACAACATTGATATCTAAGACTCTTATAATTTACAACTTTGGATGATTGACTCATACAATGGACATTGAGTTACACTGCGGTACCTGTAATGCTGGCTTCATACTTTCCTGCCGCTTGCCGCTTTGAAGGTGATTTTGCTTCACTGTGCAGTCGCACCAGAAACGCTAGTGGTGACCAGCGGCAAGCTGATATATAGATCACTTCACCGCTTTGCCCAAGCGGCAGCATCGCTAGGGGTTCAATTTAAGTCAACTCGGGAGCGGTGCCGCTCTAATGTATGAGAACATGATATGATTTTTGATGATGCTGAAAACAAAAATACACAATAAGGCTGGCTTACCCCCTCCTCCTGAGTTGAGTCTTGCGTTGATCATTGATAGCTCTGAGTTGACCATGGAATAGTTATGTCTGTGATCTATTAGCTCTTCTGATATCCCTCGCTGATTCTCATCAATTTCAACTAGAAATAACAACAAAAAGAATACCATTAGATATACATTGGGTTTCCACTTGGAAAGAGATCTTGAAAATTAACAAAACAAAGAAGGGTCAAAACAAACATTAAATTACTTTTGTTTGAATTAGTTTTATGGAACTTAAGGATATGTTGTGCTACATGACTTATACTATCCCTGTTACTCATATGCACCATTCAATTGGCATGAAATGTAAAATGTCAAAAATAATAGCGATGCTTTAAATAGTACACCTTTACAAAATACTCTGATATCTGACACACTTGATTATCCCATAAGTACCATGAAGCACACATTATATTTTCATAAATGAAACCATTTCCAACTTTGCATGAGTAAATTATATAAATTGCTAATGGTACGATTCATTAGATTCGATTGAGTATAATAATTGAGGATTTCAATGACCCTTTTTGCTATTCACAGCAGTTGCATCAAATGAGTATTTAAATTTCTCTAATGTGTGGGCACCGAGTGTGATAAACAGATATTATTTTATAAGTTCACAATTTAAAATTTACACAACCGTATTTGAAATGTATACAAAAATACAATGAGATGAGAGAAATAGCAGCTATAACTAAAAACAGTAGTTTCTTTTTAAAGAGTATATGAAGACCTGCAGGCATACAGTTAGCCATATGGGGAGTGTTTTCTACTGAATGTATGTACTGCAGACTGCATCTTGAGATTGCCTAAGTCTGACAGATGAGATTCCTGAGGAAGGATGATAGTGAGGCAATAGAAGGAAGGAAACACTGGAAATGCTTGGATACGGGGATTGACAATGCCACCACCACCACTACCATGCAAACATTAACACGCCATATGCGCAAACATCCAGGGGAAACAAAATTATCATTTCATATGTATGAAGATACACCATTGGTACACCTGGACCATGATCGGGTCATAATTTTAAACTTAATTTGTGGCGAAAATGCACAGTGCAGGTTATTCATTTATCCCTAAATATCAATTATTTTTTGACTTCAAATCAATATTATTATATGTTTAATGGACAGTATTTTCCCTGGTCTGTAGATATCAACTAAATACATAATTTGAGTCCAGATTCAGAATCCTGCAATTCTTACACCATTTAAATCAAATTAGGCTTTTGCAATTTGAAGATCATCAATTTCTCACATATGTACTACACAACCCAATTATTTTTAAGCAGAACCAGGTCTGTTGCTATTAATAATTTTGAGATAGATTTTTAAAACATGTTTAAGTGGACTTTGGTGTATCAGTGAAGCAGGGTCTGATGGGAGATGTGGCTCTCAAAAGTTGGATATTCATTTCAAAATGGAAGCCCCAGTTTAGTAGATTATGTATATAGGCAAATTTGTGTGGTTATGACATGGACTCTTGTAGCAGATTTTACTATATTTTGTGTTGCTGACACATTCAACTGCACAGATATATTACAACCGGTTCACTACCTCTCTGAACTAATCTTGACTTCTTCAGCTCTACACATGTCCATCTTCTTAATTTAATTTCCATTAACTTGTAATCTTGATACATCTCTCATTTTATGATTTCCATCATACATGTCAAATTTTTGACTCTTTTCCTATGATTTTGACCCGATTCTTTGACTTCCTCCTCGATGGCATGGCTAATCTTGACAAGTCATCTTCATGTTCTTACAACTTTTCATGTGTGTTATTTCTGATAGTTGTCTTTCACATTCTGTAATCATATATTTCACTTGTCATTAAACAAGGAATAGATAAGCTCATTGGGATCTACAATTTAAAATTGTTTTTACATCCTAACCTCATGCCCTATTTGTGAAACGTTTCATTTATCATTTCTAATCATTGTACTTAACTGAGCAACTCAAATTGTCTTAAATTTCATCGCATAATGTTTTAATGTCAAAATATAGGGTAAACTAACATAACTTGCACCTGGAAAGTAAATAAGATGAATATTTATGAACTCATCAGCTATGTAAATTATATGCAAAGTAGTCTGGTTTGTAAATTAGGCTATTCCAGTTGAAATCCTTACACCCTCAATGGAAGACTTAACCTTAATCTCCTACACAGGGGGTGTAGGTTTGAAATGGAATCATCCATTCAGATAACCTCATTTGAAATTCACACTCCCTGTGTTGGAGATTAAGTTCTTGTCTTCCATAGGGGGTGTATGGATTTCAAATAGAATGTCAAATTATACAAGCTGCTGCCAGGCCCTACCCACCTGTCTGCTCCATGCACAAGAAGTAATATTACTCAACTATAATCGTATGTGACTTTTTTAATGTTTATGGAAGTATGTTGAACTGATTTTACAGATTATTTATGCCTATAAAGTAGGTCATACTATAATAATGTATATAAATTTTTTTATAATCAACTTAATCATACAGGATATGTTAAATCACAAATAAATTATACAAATGAACATAAAAATTTATATGCTGTATTCTTTACACTTCAATTTTCTCTCCTACGCAGGATATATTTCAGTATAAAATTCACACTTTAACATCAATGTGGATCATAACTTTGAAAGGGAAACATCAAGATACTTTGTGTGAGTTTTTGTCACAATATTGAGACATTTATGACGTTCAGATATGATTCACTCATCATAAAGACTGATAGAGAAGACAGACAGCATTTTATCTGTGTGCTAAGATTGACAGATGGGCGGCTTTCAATAATGTAATGTCATGATTTTGGGGCCAGAATCATTAAAGGTAGCGTAATCAATTCAAATGAGTTTCTAGCTGAAATCATACTCACGGGCTTCATCGTAGCATGTGCAATTCAAAAATTGTGGTACGCCCCAGCAAACTACAATGACCAATCACCCCATATAATATTTAATTTGTTCACATCACAACAACGTCCTCAATGTTTCTTGGATTTCTACTTTTTGCAATACCCATTTTTGTAATACTCAATGATGTACTTAAATATCCTGTGAAAGACTACGGAAGACTGATATGCTTTAATTACAGTCAAATTTAGTTTTTATAATTAAACAACGATCCTGGTTTTATTTCGCCAACTTATTGATACACACAGTGGATGATATAGGCACTGGAATGAAATAGTGGTTTTTCTCTGTTTTACCTCATTTGTTCAGGCTGAAAATATCTGATAGTGAAACTAACAATACTTGAAAACAAAAAATTTTCAGAGCCAAAACTTTTAATTTTTTAACTTAAAATACATAAACCAAAACTGAATGTTATTAAAATGTATTTCACTGTTTTTATAAATACACATTTAAAAAAATGCAAATGCATCGTTTTTGAAAAGACTGTTATCTCTTTTTCAAAGTGACACATCATTTTCGTGATCATGTGTAAATTCTGCTTCTAACTGATGTGTACAGTCAATGAATGTTTCTATTTACTATTCATATCTATTTCACAGGTTACAAATTAATGAAACTTTTCATCAAAAATCGAACTTGAGGCTCCCGATATATACAATTTTCACGTTTCAGGAAAACCGCAAAATACAAAGGAGGCGAGCATTCTTTTGACCATACCTTAAAATCAATTTTTCTGTCTGGAATGTAGAATACTAGATAAGGTATGCATCCATGTGAAATGGTTGCATTACATTTTCAGAGTTATATATCTGCACCACAGATGTGGCGTACATTCTGAACAAAGAGTCTACTACAGGTAGTATAGATTGTGCGATACTAGACTTTAAACCCACTATCTAAACTTTCGAAACATAAAAAATCTAAGTAAATATGTTGGTTTCTTATCAATACAAACAAACAAAAATAAAAATCCACAAAATTGTTTGCTAGTCCATTTTTATTGGGACACCCTATATATAGCATGAAATGCCTCCTATATAGCTGCATGTATTTCTTGTATATAGTTCTGTATAGCCCAGCGGATATCTCCCCATCATAATAACTTCCTTTCAACTCTCAGCTGACGAGTTCTATTATCCAAGAAACTTTATCTCTCTATCCTTTACTTCCACTCGGAATAAAATGAGAACCCTCTACCATCAAACCTAAAGAAGGGCCTCACTCGGAATAAAATGAGAACCCTCTATCATCAATCCTAAAGAAGGGCCTCACTCTGAATAAAATGAGAACCCTCTACCATCAAACCTAAAGAAGGGCCTCACTCTGAATAAAATGAGAACCCTCTACCATCAAACCTAAAGAAGGGCCTCACTCTGAATAAAATGAGAACTCTCTACCATCAAACCTAAAGAAGGGCCTCACTCTGAATAAAATGAGAACCCTCTACCATCAAACCTAAAGAAGGGCCTCACTCTGAATAAAATGAGAACCCTCTACCATCAAACCTAAAGAAGGGCCTCACTCTGAATAAAATGAGAACCATCTACCATCAAACCTAAAGAAGGGCCTCACTCTGAATAAAATGAGAACCCTCTATCATCAAACCTAAAGAAGGGCCTCACTCTGAATAAAATGAGAACCATCTACCATCAAACCTAAAGAAGGGCCTCACTCGGAATAAAATGAGAACCCTCTATCATCAAACCTAAAGAAGGGCCTCACTCTGAATAAAATGAGAACCCTCTACCATCAAACCTAAAGAAGGGCCTCACTCTGAATAAAATGAGAACCCTCTACCATCAAACCTAAAGAAGGGCCTCACTCTGAATAAAATGAGAACCCTCTACCATCAAACCTAAAGAATGGCCTCACTCTGAATAAAATGAGAACCCTCTACCATCAAACCTAAAGAAGGGCCTCAATGTATGGATGTGTTGGCTTGAAACTGACACCATATATACGGCAAACAAGTTATTCTTACTAGTATTTCAGTTTTGTGAATTTTAAATTAATGATAATAGTGATGGATTCATACCGTGGCAACAACTATTTAAATGCTACGATTCCTGTAGTTTTTCTCTCTTACTTTCAAAACAGTGCCCATTGTAAAGGGTTAAACTGGGAAGGCCTTTCAGATGTTATTTAAGTATACCAACTTTAACAAAAACTGTGTTGTGCCCTTGTGTCATGGTAGGGTATCATTATGATTATACCTCAGGTTCTGACACTAAAATAAACAATAAGAGCATTGTCCTAACTAACCATTGTGAAAATGCACAATAAATTGGTATTAAAAGCCAACCGTATAAAGCCAACCGGATAACAAATGCATTGATTTCTTACAACTAACTGTTAAGACACATGTTATGTCTATGAGCTTGTTATGTATGTTAGTTTGTAAGCAGTTGGTCCTAAAAATATTTTTCTAATTGACATAATAGTTTTCAAGATATGAGTTCTAATGGAAAAGCACCGATAAGACACATTCATCCATATCTAGTAAATTGACATGGGTGACAGATGCATGTTGCAGGCATGACTTGGCACGTACATACACAACTCTATGCACGTGCAAACATTTCTAACAAATATTGTACCCAAAGAAATTACATTGCTACAATACCTGAATTTAGGAGACTTTCAACAGCTATGATAAAGTATAAGCCTACATTCTAAGCCTTTCTTAGAATATCAAAACAACTTACCAGAGCACACAGTTGTTGATACCCTCTATATATCTCATCTAAGACATACAACTTATTAATATACAAGACAAAATAATGTTCTACTCACCGACTGATTTCTCCATCCTGGTCAGATTTTCATCTAAATAATCTGCAGCAAAGAAACAAAACAGAAGGATACGGTAATGAATTTGAGATGTCCAAACAAGAGATAAGACAATAGACTGACAATGACTGTGACTGACAGGAAGTAGTATTTTACAAAGTATGACTATGAACTAGTGGCTCCAAGTGTCACCTGCACCAATGACGTCAACTATTGTGATTGGTTCACCCACACTGGATTTGAATGAAGATGGTGCCTGTTCTTGCAAAAGCTTATGCAATACTTGGATCTAGCTGTCAGTAATGGGTTTAGTGTGGTACAGAATTGGCATCAATCCACTGTTGGTATTATGATCTTCTTCTACCAAGAAATAGGCAATAATGGCCTTCACTCCAATCAGTTACTTCCGTATCCGATTCTCAACACCCACAAAAATTGTGTTCCTGTATGTCCCTATGCGTCAACTTCTCATCAATACCAAAGATATATGCTGCTGATGATGCCAACTTCTACATATCCAGAAAAAATCAACTACATGATGTCCAATAACTTTAAAATATGTAATGCAACATCCTCATTATCATCAAGCGTTGCTTAATTAAATACAGAAAGTTGTTCTGTCATTAAAAACAAAGTAAAACAACAATTAGTACATTGCCCCAGCTATGCCCCATGCAACATGATACCTACGCATCAGCAATGACTGGAACATTTAAACTAAATTGATAATGAGTACCAGTGTTATACATTCAAACATGGGGGCATATCAAGCAGGAAATTGTGGCTTAAACCAGGCTTAAATGATGTCACAGTACTCACATATGCAACACGATCAACTGCTCATCCCGGTTACATTATTGGCGCGAATTACCCGTGCAAATTGGGCTGCCTTAACAATGCCATGAATAACTGCAACTAGGTTGGGTGATGGGTTTAAACACGACTTACTAGGGAATTAACAAGCTTGATGTCGGACCACACCCATCATGGGTGTTGATGTGTCATGCATAGATTGGCAGTGACAGTGTATTGTACTTTATTGTGTCACAGACTTGGAATGAATCCGTATTAAGCCTCACAATGATGTTTACAATGGATCTGGGTTAACTTGATTGTCAAGAATAAAGGTCATTGTAGGCATGTAGCAAACACTAGGATGTATTCATACATCCATCATGGTCATTGCTATACAGCAGATAGCCTACACCAATGTGTCCCTGATATTCACCTGAAATTACCAGAATTTCTTAAGGTCCGTTCATGCGTCACTGCATCTACGTTGCGATGAGTTGTGTTACCCACATTGCAGTCTCTTGCCAAAATACTGCAATATAGTTAAATTCGTTTTAACAAGATTTGCAGTGCGTTGCGTTGAGTTGTGGCCAAAAATGATCGATATATCGGTAACGCAACGCATATGCAGCAAAGCATGAACAGACCTTCACACGTACATGATAATACATTAGGATACAGTTTGTTAACCCCCATACACTTGTACACCCACAGACTGACATTTGAATGCTGTTGGGTACAAAAATTCATACCCATAACAAAAGGTCAACTGTTAAGATAACACTGATATATGAAGAATACTGAATTTTGCCTTTGGGAATGAGTCAATCCATTTTTGGCTCCCAACCCACACACGTAGCACACAATGTCAAATTGGTTCACATTTTGTGACAGTTTGATCAATTTGGCAGATGAAGACTTTGATAGATTCAAGTTGTTCCTACCAAATAGAGCTGTTACTCTATAGTAACATATGACAGATGACTGCATGACTCCCTAAGGTAAGGTACTTCACAATCAAGCTGTTTCCTCCAATAAACCAGACTACAATAATTGGACACAATTTATTCATTCTTTTTAAATATATGGTCCATTGCTTCCCGACAAAATGCCTTTCCTAAATGTTTGTGCAAAGCAATTACAAATGTATATCAGAATCCATCATCTTTTGTTTTGGAATAAAAAGACTCATCTTTAAGAGTAAAATATATAACTAAACTGCAATTTTCTGGAATTCTGCCACAATGACACAATTCAATCCCTGATCAACTCCTCTCTTCTGTGCTGTAACAAAAAGAAAGCGCAGTGATTTATAGTGCGCTTTGCACAGGCACAACACCCATACGTTGATCCACAAGCCTCATCCCCCGCACACTTTACAGAACACCCCTACACACACAGAGCATCCACATAACTGCTGAAAATGTGTAAAGCTAATCTTACAAATATCTGTGTACATGGAGGTACACATTACATTTTTCAAAACCACCATGACATCATGTAGCTTCATGTTTACACACAAGAAAATTTACATACTGTGCATCTATTCTCTTGTCATTAAGGGTGTGGCTTAAATGTTGTCATCATTCACATCATCCTATCACTATTAAAGTTAGGATGTTTTGCATTTTGATGAAGACCTTAGGAGTCAGAGAAAATCATGAGGTCATTACACACTAACATCATCATCTTCTCTACTATCTAGTCATCATGGGTGTGGCTGGTCACACTTTGGCCCTAACAGTGGTAAGCCACACTCTGGCATACAGGATGAGCTCACAAGGTAAATTTGTGCAAATGTATGAATGACTTTGCTCACTGTTACCCCACATACAGCAGATGTGCACACAATTATTGTCCGTTAGGCATTAACATCTGAAATCTGGGAGATAACCCTGACGAAACTTGGGCCAGGCACAAGTGAGTTAGTGAAGGGGTAAACCTCTTCCCACAATGTTTTTTGTCTCCTTATTTCATTCATAACATACTGATTTGAAATGATAAGTTATCATCCCCCTTTTAATCGCCTATAAATTATTGAAAAATAACCATAATATCTCAGTTGATGATAGTACCAACTCCACCCACCCACTATATGATTTGTAGACCTAAAACTGCAAAAAAATGCCTGTTATAATATAAGTTGTGACCAGTTCACTAAGTATAACTAAACAGAAAAAAGTCCAGGAAGCATAGAAATATTTAACACTGATAAAGAAGACCAAGTCAAGCATTATTTCCCTCCACTCATCCATCCTCTTTATAGAATTAAGCCAATGAGTCCAAGCTACTAAAGATAAATGTAATAACAAACTTAATTATGCTGAATGCTATTTCATGAAATAAAACGATTTAAAATTTTGTTTTCAGGTGCATTTTCCATTCCTACTTACATTGACTGATGAAAGCATCCACTGTCCATTCTAACACGTCTTGAATCCAACAGTTTTAAATTGTCAAATGAATTAATGAGGAAATAACCTTATTTACTTGCTAAACAAAGGTCAAATACAACTTTTGTTTCCTTTGTCAAGGTCAGAATATACCCTCGAACTTTTGGATTTAAACAAGCAAAACCTACACCAATTGATGTTTGTATTTAAACTTGCCACACAACAGGGCATATAGTTAAAATCAAGACAAAATATACGCCCTAATCAAACAAATCATCGTGACAAATCTCTGATTTATACAATATTCAGTGGCAAGGATAACTGACCAACCATAATACTAATTTGTTCAGGTTAGTACTGTAGACACATGAAGAACTATAATAATCTGATTTTGAAACAATTATCATGGGCAATTAACAAACTTGGAAAGAAATACTCTATCTACGTCACTAATTTCAATTTATCTTCTTATCATTTTCAAGAAAAAGAAATTATTTCTAAGACTTAATTTTTTTAACTACTGTATCTGCATTCCAAACTGCAACAAAAGGCTGCCTAATTGCATGAATTACAATGATCACCCTGTAATGACAAGATATGCATGAATTCTCTCAAATTATACCTTCAATAATTGGCTACACACTCGGCAATTTCCAACTGCAAAACTGTTTCTTTGAACTATATACACATGATAAAAGAATAATTTCTTGTAACCTTGGCTAAATGAGTAAAGTAAAATTAAACACTTATTTCCAACACGCAAATAATACTGGATCAAGTTTTGTTTGTGACAGCTATGTCTCCCTTCTTTCCTTCCACTTTGGTCCTTCCCGGATGTTGACATTTTCAACTCTTGTGGCATCTTTAAGTTATCAAGCAACAAGTAGATAGCATTAATAGCAATGAGTGTCTTCAACCACTCAACTAGTTGCACATCATTGAGACAGCTGCATCCTGTGCTTTTGAACGTCTCAAATTGAACAAGATTTAAAAAAAATTCTTACAAAGAATCACAAAACCTAGATTTAGAAATGAATGCCTTCAACCAGTCATCTGATTGTACATTCAGTTCTAGTGCTTTTGAAGGTTTCAAATTGTATGTAAATCAAAGACTTGATTGCCATGAGAGCTATACAGCAATGAATGCCTGCAAACAGTCCACATGGCCAACTGGTTCCATAGCATAGAGCAAAGGCATTTCCTTTGGGTTTTGAAAGTCTCAATTGACCAAGAAAAAAACCAACTTGATTGTTGCATTCACAAAAGATACGAGTTAATAATGAATGAGTTCAGACAGTCATGTGGTTCCACAAAATGCTGCCAGCCTGCTCCTGTGCATTCAAAAGTTTCTAATTGACAGATAGATAGAGAGATAGATATGGATCATTTCATTTTGCTTCTCATTCAACAAGAAAGCAAATGAACCCTGACAATTTGAAAGGTTTTTTTTAACTTGAAAAAGTGTATGAAATTGGCTGCAAAAACAAACAAACAAACAAACAAAGAACCACTGAAATTACAAGAAAATATACTATTTAGAATTCTTGCAAAATTCATGCCTGCATCCTAGTTGCATAAATGCAGAGCTACAATCCTGACAAACGTCTTGGAACATTTGAGTTCCATGCACTAAGAATGACCCCTCTACCTCAATACAATGTTGATGCAAAAGTGCAACACATCTTTACATTAATTTGATAGACGCCAGGTATTTGCAAGGTGGATATAAGACTTAATCAGGTGGATCCAATTTTGTTGTTAATTAACATGTGATAATTAAGGGTACCTACTACTCGAACTATTAGGGTGTGCCCCATAATGTTGACGTTGAATCTGACCTAATCCGGTCATTCCAAGAACACAACTGGACATACTAATATTACTACAATAATTAAGCTAATGAGGTTTATAAGTGTGAATGACTTCCTGTCAGTGATCCTATACATTAATCCTAATTTCCGTAGTTTTTAATTGACCGTCAGTACCCATGTGAATCTATGACGCAATCTTGGAAGGAGTGTGGTGCTTGTAGCTAGCGCATAAGCTATTCAAATTAGTTAGATTGTCCAATGCCTTCTTCACTTCAAGCAACCATGTCAACAATTTTACATATTATTAGCATATTTGGATGATGCAGGCAGGATATAGGTAGACAAGGTAAAATAAATAGACATCCCACATCTCTGGACAGCCTATCAGAGTACTAGCTGGATGTAAGACCTACACTCTATTGCAGGGGTCCTTAACTGGTGGTCCAAGGGCCAGATCCAGCCCACTAACTAGTGTAGTTGGCCCTTGAATAGCTCTGAAATGTAGAGTAAACATAACAAACCAAGCTCCAATATGTGGCTCCATTTCAAGATAAATGGCAAAGAAGGTTGATATGTTTAATAATGTAGTTTCAATGCAAGGTGGTTTTGTCCAAGTAGTTTCAATGCTCTATGAAACTTGCACAGAGGATGTAGATAAACCCCTTGTAGCAGAAAATGCCACTAGCTACATTTTCATGAAATTGCACTTCACTTGGAATCATCATTATCCCGGCACATCCTTTTTAAAGGGATTTTTATCATGATTTTTATCATGATTTTGTGACTTAATCCCCTTTCAAAACTAGAACAATTCAGTTCAAATTTTGGGATATGACTGGACTGTTTAATGGAGATTTGTGATCAGTGCCTTTGGAGACAAGGACATTTTGGCTCAAAGTGAAAGGAGGGGGTATCAAAATACCCAGCAAACTATCACCAATATCATAAGCAAACAAAAAAAAGAGATAATGTCTATTCCAATTCATCACAAATATAGGAAGGGAAGCTGAAAGTGACATCTGTAACTTTTCTCAGAAAAAATGAAGAAGAACAAGAAAGACAGCACATCCTTATCTTAATGTGTATTTCCCTGTTTTATCTAACACAGTTTGACATTGGCAGTTCAGCTCCTGACATGAAGAGGCTAACATTGGTTTGTTATTCAAAGACAAATTGTACTGGTGAAAAATATATGCTCAGATCAGACACGATGCATGAATAAAAGTGCATAAAATATGATAAAAATGCTCAAAACGGGCAAAAAGAAATAAAAACAGAAATTTGGGCAAAAAATAAAAAGGAATTCCTTTTAACAGTGATGAACATAACAGGGATGAAAAAAGCACTTATTAATTTCCTGAAACTGCTTTAACATTTCCTGAAAATGTGTATTTCCCTATACTTTGTACAGGGAAGATCTAAGCAAATTTTTCTGAAATCAAGAAATTTCCTGAGGATTTACATCCCTGCTTTTAAAAAAGAAAAATTCTCATGCTTGTCCAAGTCAGATATTCTTCGTTAAATTGGTCATATTTTGACACGCTTTATGATGAAAGTATCTTGTTAGCATCTCATTAATCTAGTGCAATTAGAATTAAGATTGGCAGATGGAAGGAACAGGTTGGGAGGGCGAGTAATTAGCTATTGAATAACAGGTGATGAGCACATTGTTTCAATGTCATAATACAGGGTGTGCCAAAGGCTTTCCTAATAATAGTCCAACATCTGTTATCCGGCTAAGATGGGACTACAACATGCTGGACTGGTTACGTGAAACATTTGGAAAGGTGAATTAAATTATGTGAAATCTGCTTTGATTATCCAAAGTGCTCAAATTGGGACAATTGGAAGGTACTGCAGGATAATAACACTAAATAAGTGTTGCGGATAACAATGATTGGTTTCAAATGCTTTTAATATAGAAATAAAGGGATAAAATGGTTATTAAAGCATGTTTTCTTTGAAGGTTTCTAGAAAAGTGTTGGCTACATTGATCACACTGAGAATCAATTGAAGTAGAGCTGTGCGAACAAAGGCTTCTCTCCCACTCTCCCTGTCAATTCTCTACTATCTTCATGATCAGCGCACCACCTGCACACCTGACATTGCCCATACACATTATCATTGTGATTGCATGTGTTTTAATAGCAGGCATTTCCCTTCTCCTATAAGCTGTCTCCCAATAACTGTCACTTTTTGTAGGCCAATTATGATACATAGCAAATCTATGAGAATTAAGTGTCCAAATAAAATAACAGGATGAAGGGTACGCTATCGCACACAGGTAGAAGGTGATAATACAATCATGCCAAGAGGATCATAAAAATGACACATAAAGGAATATAGGAAGAGAAATTTGAATGTAAAGTATAATGTTACAGGTGAGGGCTGAGGTATTAGGTAAAGGTACATGCCTATAATGCAAGGTTTACCATAGATATTACATGTTATGAAGAAAATGCTAAACTTAACTTGGGGTGGTACTGGTCAATTTATTTGATTACAGTTAGATTGTTTAAACTAAGCAAATTAGCCTGCTTTAAGATGGACTAGGATTTGAAATATGCTTATTTCAGGAGCAGGTGCATATAGCTAGGGGGTGCAGGTTGCATGATGCACCCCTGGATTTGCCGCACTCCTGATATGATTCTTACGAAGTCATAAACAGAGATATTTTGGTTGTATTATAGCCCTATAAAAAGTGTTCACTTGAAATGTGACAGTCTGTGACAGACTGAAACTGTACAGCAATGTTACTTAATCTTTGATATGAGCCTGAACCGTGACTTGCATTTGAAGAAAGGTGCTATTTGATATTCTTATAATGCACAGAATTCACAAAGTTGCCAAATTTCAACTATTGTCTGAAAATGATTAAAATGGTTTCAGATTCACCTAAGTGCAACACAGGTCTGTAACAGAGAAGATGTCTTACCCTTCCCAGAATCCTTTGCAACATGATACATCACCTCATTTCAACAAATGACACTCACATTACTTTGTACAGGTTCCCTTTGTTTTAATTTTGAAAATAGACTAGCTAAACAAGGGTTGATAGTCAAGAAATAAGCATATTTTGCAAGATCTGGATGTGCTCTGTTCATTGAGGTTCTTTTTGTCACTATCGACCAATGTAGCACTAGATAGCAAATCAGTACAGAAAATTAAAATGGAAGAAATGCATTGTGGGAAGTGTAAGATATCTTCTCTGGATGTGTAACTAGAAACCAGTATTATTAGCATCCTATGCTTGCTTGAGTGGTAAGAAAGACAAAAGGATGAAATTGAAGAGTGAAATTTGAGCAAAGTATAAGACAGAAGACCAATCAGGGCTTGATGTATGTCACTCGCCTGGCATTAAAGATGAATTCTGTGATCTATGACCCATGTAATAGCTAGCTGTTGGATCATTTGCTATGAATATTGCATTCTACCTGGCACAGCACTGATGGGAGCTACTAACCATAACCTATCAAGCTGGTGCAATTTATTTCACAAGAACATTTTCTAACTACTCAGGGCTCGAACTTGGGATCTCTTGCACTGACATGTAGCTAGGAGGTGTCTACCCTAGGTGTGCTATGGCAACTAATCACTGGCCTTGTAGAGCTTGGCTGATGGGAACGTTTCTAATCCAAAATCTACACCCTAACCCTAACCTAAAACCCAACCCTAATCATAATCTCTTCAAGTAGCAGCAATCATTCTACAGTCATTATGTAGGTCCTATACTGTTTTCTAGTCCATTTTTGAGTTATTGAAAAATCCATCAAAATAGTTTAGAAGATATATGTTCCTATGATACCAAAGCAACAAAAAAGTGAAAGTGAATATAAAAATAGCATACTAGATGTATTCCAGTAGTCAATAAACCAAAGGAAATTGATGATAAACTTGTGAGTCTGTACAGGTTGAGGATTAGTGTAAATTGCTACCATCAGATCAGTGCATTGATCAAATGCATGATATATCATGTTTATTTATTTGGATCATTATTTAAATTGACTACCACTTGGCTCGTTGCTTGATCACATCACATAAAATTCTACCAAATACTGATGATAATCAGCATTACATGTTAGCTGCATATGATTGGAGTCAGTGCTCTGATGGTAGCAATTTACACTAATCCTCAACCTGTACAGACTCTCAGTTTATCATCGATTTCCTTTGCTTTATTGACTACTGGAATACATCTCAATATGCTTTTCTTATATTTAAAACACCTACACAGCACTATAATATTGCTTGATGATGATCCGTGTGGAGACAAAAATATGGGTCTTGATGGTATCAGTCTCAAGCAAAATGATCAAGCCACGCTTAACCCTAATGCCCAAGTACTTTTTAGCAAATGGAAAGGAAAGGAACAAATAAGGAGAGAAGATGAACAAAGTTATTTGTTTTGGTCAAGATTTGAACCCTGTCACCCCTGGCATGCCATGCACTCAGGCAAGAGATTGAAAACTGCCTGAAAACCAAGTCACGAAGGCAATTTGGCCTTAAAAGGCCCAAAACAGGCTGAAAAAATTAAAATGCGTAAATTTGGACAACAAAACTACCTGACTTCAGGCAATAGCCTGCAAATTCTCATGCTTGTGCACTAAGTCAGCGACCGGTAGCCACAGGTGTTTCACTGGCCCAGCCAACAAAACAGTGTGTATATATCACTTAATGTGATTGCATCATCGCATCATGTGGGATGCATGCATGCACAGTGGATATATCACATACACTTTTGTAGTATCTGGGAGGGTTAGGGCTATAGCAATGGTTACAGGATGGATTTGTAAAGGTTGCACCAAATAATTTAAAACTTTTGAAGCTACAGAACCCAGCAAGTACCAAGTAGGCCTAAAGCAAACCCAAACTTATCTCCAATTTCGTAACAAAAACCCTCATTTTTACTTTGAGTTTATGAGTAATAAAGAAGTGACATGTAAATTGGTAGTTATCCATTTCTATTAAATGGAAATGAAGGAATAAGTATAAAACATATTGGATAAGGAAGGCACAAATACTCAACAAATAAGTTCCACATGTGAAATTTGACGAAAAACAGCGCTGAAACTCCACAGAGCTTATATGCATGTCAACACTTAAATAGGACTTTGATAATTAGGGGTTGACATTTCTATAAAGCATCAATTCTTTTCCACAGTTCACTAACATGATTATTGTTTAGTTCTCATAACAAGCTTGCGTACACCAAGATATGAGGCAGTTTCCCAAGAATGCATAATAATAATAGTATTGCCTTACAAAAGCACTGATTAATGAACTTGACATTGCAGGATGAGAATATGTGATTGTTCCAATGAAAGGTAAAGTGACTTGCTCATTTGAATAGGAACAAATAAATGAATAAAATCTTGGTGTGGTGAAATACATAGTTGGTTTCAATTAAATCTGATGGATTAATCGTAATGGGTCACTCCTCTATTTCCTAATGTTGGTAATTATTATGAAAGATACCTATGAAATTTAAGAGGTACTGACACATTGTATTGAAAGAGCTTGCCATTCATTACAGGTTTTGTGTTGTTGTTTGGGGCCAATGCATAACTTTCAAATGCATGTTTATGTTTATTCGTGAAAAGAATCAAGTCACACTCTAGTAGCTTGGTCAATGAATTAGGTGCCGATACTTCATGATCAGCTTCATACAGCCAATCAGGACCCTACTTCTTCATTCAGCTATTATCAGGACCCTATTTCAGTACATATGCTGTACATGAACACACACAACATCAGAAATAGTGCCAAAGAACATCAGACGAAAAGTGTAACATATGCATTATACTAAGGATAAGAGTATCATGGGAACATGATGGATAATGAAGTATTTTGTAGTTGGAGTGAGTGCCACAGAGTCCTTGCTGGTCAGAAGGTTCACCAAAGCAGCCACACCTATACACTGACTAAAGGAATGCATTATATTTTTAACGAAACTGTAGTGTACCACGATAAAACTTGATGAGTTTGGTAAGCTTAACCATGATATAGGGATGTAGTACTGGAACAGGTGAAGCCTCCAGATCTCTTTGACTAATTGTCTCATGACTACGCAAAATGTAGTAGACTTATGTCAGCCTTGTTTGATGGCATATGACATGATGTCAGCCTCATGTTTCATGACATGACAGTGACTGATGTTGTATGGCATAAAATATTAAGTTGTTCTTCTTAAAAGATCTACCTCCATGTCCTAAGGTAGCTATGACAGCATGCCAAGATGAAATCACTACCATCACCAGGCAGCAATTATACAGGCTGATTAAAAACGAAGTAAACTCATATTGACTCAGCCTGTAAAGAACTTATAAAAGTTCTTAATGCTCTATATGAGGTAGATAGGTTTCATCATATGCTTCATCAATGGAGCAGTCATTTTAATATTAGAATTAGACACATAATACTGTATGATTGTACACAAAACATTTATAAACTGGGGATGTCAGTTGATTAGTAAACAACTAGTACGTTCATTTTGTGCTGTATCATCCAAAGACTTAGCTCTCATTTAATATGCACCGAGGATGCGGATTTTATAAAAGAGGATATGGCACGGTTTTTGGTGCACATAATTCCACCCGTGTGCATTATATAATCCCAATTCATCATTGCCTATAACTTTGATTTTATACAGACCAGCTTCTGAAACACACACATACAAGGTTTGCCCTTTACAGAAAGTTCCTGACCATGTTAGCCAAAGACACACCATATCCACCATTTCATAGATGCAGAGGCACAAACTAATTCACAGCCAGGATCAGCTCCTTAGGGTGAATCAGGGTAATTAGCAGCAGGACATTTAGCAGTAAAATCTTTGTCCAGTTGTCCAGGAGAATTTCAAAAAAGTTTTTCCCATAAGAACAGATGATAGCCCTACAAGGGCTCAAACTCTGTACTGTATTGCACCAGAGTACACTGCCTTACCCCGCATTGGTCTCTACTGAAAACCCACCCATCGATATACCGTAATCGCTGAAAAGGTACCCCATAACCGTGGCACATCTGTAACCTTCAACCAGGAAGACCCCCCTGGGGCCTTACCAATTGAGCTAAATTTGCAGCACACATACACACATCATCATCAACTGGCTAGATTATATAAATTATATGCTTAATACTGACCAGTTCCTCAAAATGTGTCATACCAACATTTGTATACATATCATCTTGGAGTTGTCACATCTCATGGGATATGGTCACATTAAGGAAATATCTCAATACTTTCTTCATATGACAATTTAATTGATCATGCCGGAGAAAGCCAGGCAGTGGCAGGAACATCAAGGTTGTCCGAATTTGCCCATATTTGGTGTAGTAGGGGTGTTTGATGAAATATTCTCACTGAAACTTTTTCAGGATTCTGGCCCCCTTGTTAAGGGTTTATAGCCCTTATTTGTTTTGGTACAATCTACACCCTTAAAAATGGATGAATTTTTCCTGAATTTAAGCCAATTTTGTATTCTCATTTTTTCTCAGTGGTTGAAGTTATTTAAGTAAATTAAGTATTTGTAGGAGACATCTACCCCGGGCATTACAGGGAACAATTGACATTCAACCAACCCCTATCATTTGGCTCTAGGGGGTGTCTAAACATACCCCCCTCAAAATGTCTTAAAAAAATGAATTTTTATTTGATGAATTCAAATGCAAATATAAAAAATATACATCAAAATTTTGATTTTTGTTGGTGTCATTAGAGTGACCCAACATGTGGCTGTGAGAAACAAATTAGAATATCTTGGGGCGGTGTTGCTTTTTTTCAGAAAATACAGTGTTTCTATGTGGTATTTTTAGCAATATTACAAACTGAAAATATTGTAATATTAATGAATACGTGATTATTTCAACTACATACTTTATTTAGAGCTGGTTATTAAGTTGTGTAATGTTTTAAACTTAAATATCATGGATAACAAAAGCAAAATGTTACTAAAATTTAAGTGTTTCTAGATTTTATTCGATCTAAATTGAGAAAAACCTAAAATACTTGGTCAAACACTTGGGAATTTTAAAGAACAGTTTGATTGAACAAACCGCTTATGAACAGATTCAAACAAAAGTAAGAAATAAACAATTATTTGGTAAGCAGCACTCCTTAGGATTTAAATCATGATCATACAACATTACTTAGCATCAACATATAAATATGAGTTATTATAGACCTTCAATTCAGTTTTTTATTAGTGCATAATCATGATGACACTTTGCATGTTACCGTTCTTTCCGACGCCGAATTGTACTACATGTAGCTGAGGACAGGCAAGTGTCAAAATGATATTCTAGCTTACACATAAGAAGTTGTATGGAACTGAAAGCAGGCCCGTAGCTAGGGGGGTGCGGGGGTGCGACGCACCCCCCCCAAATGCCAATGACCCAAAAAGTCCACTTTTTTTGACCCAAAAGTCCCATTTGCGAGCGTAGCGAGTGACAAAATAGAGGTTTTTTTATGCCTTTTTGGTCCAAAAATGTCCAAATCCGCCCCCAACAGTCCATCAAGGTCCAAATTTTGAAAAAAGGTCCACTTTTTTCAAAATCAGCACCCCCAAAATAAATCCTGGCTACGGGCCTGACTGAAAGTGCAATGTTTACATTGCTTTGAGGAATCACTACATTAAGATCAATGTATTGTTGTTTTCACGCTGCTTTTGGAAATGTTGATTTGTTTTCATCTTCCTCCAAATGAACCAACCTTAAGCTGTAGGCCTAGACTGTGGGAAACAAATCAGAGTATCTTTGGATGGTGTTGCTTGGTTTAATAGAAAATTCAGTGTTTCTATGGTATTTTAGCAATTAAGATCACAAAACTGAAAATCTCCGTTAAGGAAGCACATGTCTTTTAAGGTATTTCTTCAATTATAAAGTTGACTAAAGTTACCAAGCTGATAATAAATAGAAAAATAAACATTACTAAACCTTTAAAATGTAGATGTTTTTATATCTCATTTGATTAAAAAATCATAAAGCTGAAAGATATCGTATGTCTTTCATGCATTATGCCATGTTGCACGATACTAAAATCGAATGAACATGATGTATGCCAGAATCTTATGCAAGAATAGTATCATAAGAATAAATATTCTTAAGTAGATCTTGAGGTTCATTTGCTTCAGCAACAAGTGTCAACATTATTTTCGAGTTGACTTGACATCTAATGATCTTGTTTGGAGCTGAAAGTTCAAAGTTACATTCCTCTAAGCCATCTACAAATTGTCACAACGTAGATTGGCTGTGCACTTATTTGCTTTGTTTACAAATATCACAATCAGCCTATAAATAATATAATGTAAGAAAACAAAATGTTACCTCATACTGGTGTTTGAAATACAATTATCGTGGCATTGTTGAAAATGTCTATTAACAAGTTACAAAGTAACCACTAAAGAAAAAAGAATAAAGCAGGATACTCGCAATATTAATTTTAGGTAACTCAAATGGAAATCTGTTACTTTTTGTTGGACATTGCAAAAAAGACAAGATTCTTGGATTTTACTCAATCGTCCATTGATATTTCTGATCCTGATAATCATGATAATATAGAACAACTCATCCCAACTTAGGGTAAATAGGCCTATACTCGGTCACTTAAGAAACAACCCGCTCTATTTCTTGTGTAAATAATTATAAAAGTTAGCTATATGGGAACGTGTATTCCCCACAACATCCGGTTTAACATACCCTGCATGACATCTTCCATTGAACTTATATTGGAAGTACAAGGTCAAAAGGTCAAAGTTGACGACAACGCCTATTCTCGGTCACTAAACTCCTATTCTCGGTCACCGTATAGTTTTTCTATACCTATTCTCGGTCATTCTCTTTGGAAGCCTGGTTGATCGGTATGATGCGGTTTTGATAACTTAAACGCATAATAAAAATACGTGTGCAGTGTTCTCAGATATATTGACAAGGACCGATCCTTTCAAAACGGTTTATTGGCAAACATTTTCGTACCATCCTATCGGGGTCCGAGGCGGTCATATTTTTGTGGGAGCGCTTTGGCGGAATGCGGTGGCACGCCCGGCGCGTCGTGACTTTCTTGTCGGCAGCTACCGCCGCCGGGCGCACCTGTAGGCTAACTTGACGCGTATGATCAATGATGATGGTTAAATTAATGAAAGAGAACAATGACAGAACCAGTCCGGGGAACCAGGTAATATGATGTAGGCCTAGCTTTAAAAAGATTGAAGGACTAACCTAGATATATTATTCAATTTGACGATCCTAAATGTCCTTTCTAAAAAAAAAAGAGCGGTATCGCGGTAGTCGGGTGATCGATTCGGCGCTTTACTAATTATTATTAGGCACAATCATGGTGACCCAAGTCTGCATGCAGCGCAGGGCTGTCAACTTCTCGGCCGACTAAAAATAATTATTGTTTAAGTAGGTGGTTGTGGGCCTATAATAACCTAGAAACATTTTTTTAAACCAAATGTATCTTTTCTCCCCCTCTTTTCTCCCCCACTTTTTAAACAAAATTGCTATTGCAATACCGGATACCGCGCCGTCCAATGCCACATGTTAATATTCAGATTTTTTTTTCACTTTATTCTTTGGACGATCCGTATGATTTTACCTTGGCGTGATGCATGAGAGTTGACATTGCTTAGGGCTGTGCATAATTATGAGCCTTGTGGGAGGGTAAGGGGGGGCTGGCAAGCCAGAAATAATTAATTCAAGACAAGCGACTCCCGATCAGGGGTGATTTGTATGTCCCTACCCCTTAATATTGTCACATTTTACGATGTTAATGAATATTAACATTTTCGTACAGTTTATGTCTATCTATTACCTGACAACTAATGGTTTAATTGCTTTTAAAATAATACCAGAAAGTTAGAACTATCAATTAGCTACATAGGCTACTGATACCAAAATGAATTCATTTTAATCATTAAAACTTGAGTTTTGGAGATTTGTAGGTTCCCTACACCCCTTAATATTGTCATATTTTACGCTGTTAGACATGGAATAATAAAATTTTTCTCATATTTTATGTCTATCTACCTGACAACTAATGGTTTAATTGCTTTTAAAATATTACTAGAAAGTTAGAACTATCCATTAGCTACTTATTGTTACCAAAATGAATTAATTTTCATCAATAAAACTTGAGTTTTGGTGATTTGAATGTCCCCTACACCTTAATATTGTCATATTTTACGCTGCTACACATGAAAAATTTATATTGTTTAACATTTTATGTCTATCCAACAAAGAACTAATGGTTATTTTGCTTCAAAAGATTACAACAACCAAATAGCTATATATTGATGCCAAAATGAATAAATTATAATGAATAAACGCCGAGTTATATTGGTTTGTACGTCCCCTACCCCTTAATATTGTCATATTTAGACATTGGAAAATTAACATTTTCTCACATTTTATGTCTATCTGATGGTTTTTCAGTTAAAAATAATACTGGAAAGTTAGAACAATAAATTAGCTACATGTTGATACCAAAATGAATTCATTATTATGAGTAAAGGTTGAGTTATGGTGGTTTTATTTCCCTAACCCTTAATAATACCATATTTGACATGGTTATACATGGAAAATTAACCTTTTCTTACATTTTAAGTCTATCTACCTGACAATTAATGTTTGCTTTGCTTTAAAATAATACTAAAACGTTTGAACAATCAATTAGCTACATTTTAATTCCAAAATGAATTCATTATCATGAGTTGAAGATGAGTTATGATGGTTTATATTTCCCCTACCCCTTAATATTGTTACACACGCTGCTACATGTGGAAAAGTAACTATTTTTTACATTTTCAGACTATTTTCCTGACAAGCAGTGGTTGATCTCACCCGCACCTATAAATATTCAAAATATTACATGAATGGTAACTTATCAAACACATTTTGTTAATAGAACTTATATAGTTCAGCCGAGTGACATATCAAGACACGTGAAACACCCCAACCCCGAACCCTATACACACCCCACACCTACCCCCACATACCCACCCCAACCCACAAAAACAAACCAACATGCAAACAAACATGCACATCATATAAATCTTTGAACCAGAACATCAATGTTTGCCTAGATATTCTTGATATTAAAAACAAAATAAAAAATGGAAACTTAATATTGAAAATAGAAATTGGCACAATAGTAAAATTTGAAGCCTGTGTCAAAAAACACCCACCCTACACATTGTTGTGAAAAATCTGATTTTCTATTAGCGTATGGACTGGCTACTTCCAATCATGATCTAATGAATCCTATGTTTGCTTTCAAATAATACTAGGAAGTTAGAACAATCAATTAGCTACATATTCATACCAAAATAAATTCATTATTATGAGTAAAAGTTGAGTTATGGGAATTTATATCTCCCCTACCCCTTAATTTTGTCCTATTTTCGTGATTTTATGTGATTATACGTCCATATATAAAATGACCTGTAAAAAAATGTGATACCACAATTTGAAACCACTACCTACCTAGCCGTAGGTGTGAATGAACTCCTTATTTAGGGCCCCTGTGTGATCTTGCTCCTGGACTAAACCATTATAAGAATATCACAATAGCGCTAATATAATCCCTCTAGGAGAATTCATAGCATAATTGCGCTAATAACACGCTATAGAGCCTAAACCATTTACAGAATAGCACAATAGCGCTAATAGCACGCTGCCTAAACCATTTTAAGAGTAGCACAATATCGCTAATAACACACTATAAGGCCTAAACCATTTTAAGAATAGTACAATGGCGCTATCAGCATCCCTCCAAGTGTACTAGAATTCAAAATAACATAATTAAGATAATAACGCATTATAGGCCCCACGACCCTCAAACCATTTCCAGAGCACAATAGCACTAATAGCACGCTATAAGGCCTAAACCATAGAACTAATAACACGCTATAAGGCCTAAACCATTTTAATAATAACACAACAGTGCTAATAACATCCCTTAAAGTGTAGGCCTAATAGGAGAACTCAAAAATAGCATAGGCCTAATTAGCTTAATAACATTTAAAGCCATTTTAATGTCCCTAATGGTTTTATATTCTAAGTCCTCAAAAATAACACTGTCGAGGCACAAATAGCATACCCATGAAAATAGCGGTGCTATTTGTGCTAATAATATGTGTATAATGTAATTAACAAAATTGCGCTACTAGCACGTGTAGGTCCAAGGAGAGTGTATGCTATCTGCGCAATTGTGAGTTATAGCGCCTTTCTCGGTCCACGGCAGGAGCCATTTTTGCAGACAAAATAATGACATTGTTTACCCAATTTTTCCGACCGAGAATACGACAGGATAGGAGGGGGTAAGGAAGGAGTAGGGGGGTGTCGGGCGCGCGCCGACAGTCACAAATAATTTCTCATCGCTCATTTGTATTCGACAAATGGCTATAATCAAGCCTTTTACAGAAAAATGCAACACTCTCATGTGCGCATGCATGATCATTTCTAGGACGCATGGCAACAACGATGTCAACATAGGCCTAGCTCAAACGGTTGAACACTGACCGAGAATAGGAATGCCAACGAATTGTGATGCCTATTATCGAAACTCCTGTTTCTATGGGAATTTACATAAATACAACACCAATCATTTGCTATGGTGTTATTTACGATGCAGATGGATCAACTTGTTAAAATTAAAGCTTTAAAACATGGTAAAATGCATGTACAATTTCGCATCACTGATTATATTACAATATCACCATTTTAAACCTCTTAAATGACGTTATTATATTTTTTTAATGCCGATATTTCAGGTCACCATACAATCTAAAAAGCTATTATTTGAGGTGAGCTGTGCTGCCGTGACCTTGAAAAGTCATCAAAACCTGCAGCACCGGTACGGCTAAATGGTTTATAGTCGCAAAGTTCGGAAGACACGGCTAAAATTAAAGCAACGATCGTCAGCGGTAAAACTGACCGAGAATAGGCGTGTGACCGAGAATAGGCGTATTGACCCTACCCAATATTTTATTGAAAAGTATACAATATTTCAAGCACAATCTAAGTATTCCAGCCAGAATAGATACTTTGATTAAATCATATATATCAAACATGTTTTACTTCTCAAGTATTTATGATGTCTTGCAGTTATATTATTTCCAGTTCAAATATGCATGCAGAAGCATTCAAAGGTCATTTTATGACTGTGCAAGTTATCTAGGTTATTTTATTCTCAGGAACAAATATAGATATCATGATGTTCCAAGAAGTTTGCTTTTTAATAAACAAAATATGGATTGGTACCAATCGCTTTAATACAACCTGTATATCTCAAGCATGTAAATGTAGGCCTATGAATTACATTCCAGACCTATGTCCAAAAAATACATTTCTAAAATTTGACCTCTGCATGGCCTTTGACCTGACCCGTGCAAAATGTTCCTCTGGTCATGAGGTTTGTTGTCACTGAGCTTGAGCCCATACCCCTTACAGATGTCCAGAAAAAGAAATGATAAGATTTGACCCCCGATAACCTTTGACCTGACCCCTGCAAAGTGTTCCAAAATATTCCCCTAGTCATTAAGTTTGTTGTCAAAGAGTTTGAGTCCCGTACCCCTTACAGATGTACAGAAAATGCATTTCTAAAATTTGACCTCTGCATGACCTTTGCCCTGACCCCTGTAAAATGTTCCCCTGGTCATGAGATTTGTTGTCACCGAGTTTGAGCCCCATAACCCTTACGGATGTTGAGATAATGCAATTATAAGATTTTACCCCCTCAAGGACCTTTGACCTCAATTCTTTGTTCAACTTTTAGACGTTAGCTAAAGCCGATGCAGGTATTCACGTGACGTCATTGTGTTATGTAATTTGTGGAAGAAGAAGGATTTTTAGTGAAAATCACATTTTGACCATAATGACCTTTGGATGACCTTTGACCCCGAGTTGGTCATGTAACATTTGTGCCCCCACCCATTGGTCCTTGTGACCAAATATGGTTACATTGGCCTATAGCATATGGCTACGATGGCTCATTACAAGTTTGACAGAAGAAAGAAAGAAGAACTGTCCAAAAACAGTACAATTAGAAGGAATCGCAAATTGGAAATTTGCGATTGTAATTGAATAAAATCCTGGTTTGATTTAGTGAATATTTCAGTATTTATAAGGCAGTTGCAGTTCAAGCAGTATAGCATGAAATTGAAGATCATAAAAGGCCATATCTGCCCCAGCTACTATAGCTAGGCCTACTAGAACTACATCCTATGGCTAAGATTCTTGGGCACTTGCAGTATAGTGTTTCTAGAATAATTATTTGTGAATGTAAACTGTGATCCAATTTATTTGAAATTATTAACTTGCTCCTTTATAAACTCTTGTGATTTATGTTAATTATCAGCTATTATCACAGTAACCAACTATTAAATATCCTAGTTTCTTACTCACAACATTGAGGGCTTTTAGGCATACCTTTTATTAATATATAAAAACAATATAATGATATAATTAAATAATGCATACACAATAGGCCTACATAATGGACCTACATTTATATTGCAATTTTGTTCATCATGGTTTATCACAAGGTAGTCTTGCATTCAGTATTTCTGTTTTGTATTTTACTCAGAGAGCTAAATATGAATTGTTTTGTATTTAGAAACACTTCTGCAGACTTGACATGATTCTGTTTAGAAAAATCTAAAACAATGTCACCATATGAAAACTTTTAAAGCATTTTAAGACTAAAAATAGAATTGTCACATTCAGTTTCCTCCCATTTTTAGACTTACAATATCATTTTCAAGAAATTTATTAGGCGAAAATACTGTCTAGAAACACCAATTTTATGCAAATTCACATAATCACCGAATCTACCATTTATTGTTTGGAGTAGACCAATATAGCCTCAAAATGTTGACATTAAAAAAAATCAATATTTAAGATGTATATTTTCATAAAAGGGCTTTAAAAATTACACTTTTTTCACATTTTTAAAAATGCTAAAGAGGGTAACATTGATGACCCCCTCCTGAAAACCCAAGACCCCAATCATTGCAATTTTAAGTTCTATATTACAAATAAACTATGCTCTTGACAAATATTTCAAAATAAAATCCAATCGAGAAGTTGCTGATAGAAAAATAACTTCATAAACTTTGTCATTTTTCACCTGTTTTCACAGCAATTTACCTGTGTCAAAAGCCCCAAATTAGGGGGTACCCATATCTCCCTACCCAGGGGGGTCAGGTGGGTCTAGTCTGGCATGTGAAAATATGTCATCCAGTACATCAATCTTACAAAGTATGAACCGATTTGGCCAACCTTCATGTTCCCAGATTTTGTCATATTGCCTGGATCTCTCTGGCATGGACAATTAAGCTTACAGGTCTATCAAAGGCAATCCTGTGATTTCCTGTGAGTTTCGTACTGATACAAATCAGATAAGATCTCTATGCTGCCTTCACAGATTGTCTTAAATACAAACCCTAATGTCACATTCTCAATTGTCAAAGGCAGCATTCATTGACCAATAGCAACAGGTCTTAGACACATGGACCTTGGCTGAACAATTGGACTACCATAATGCACATTATCTGAAATATACTTATGACTTTAATTTTACCTCCATTTGAAAAATAATGCAATACACTGCACCAGTGACTGTAAGTGGATTTTTCAAATGCCTATCTAAGGTGGTTGTACTCCATACAACCGTGCTACTAGAATTTTCTTATTCAACTTGATATCAAACAGACCTGACATGAAATGGTTTAGAATTTATAACTGAGGTTCTTGAGATCATGCATCACCTTTCATCCTGGTTGTGATGGTTTCTTGTAGGTCAATTAGGGTACTGCACTTTATAACTACATGTGCAACACAGGATAGCTAGCAATTGGGTTACTTTCAATACCTTTAGCATGGTGTTATAAATCACTATTATTATCAGTAATTTCTTACCTTTACTATCTAAAATTCAGTAGCAAATTGCAATCGTACACTTCAAGGTAGTTAGTTTAGATTATGTTCAGGCACATATTAACGATACAATCTGTTGAAATTGCCAGAAATTGATTAACTAATCATAATATTCACACCTAACACATATGAACAAACTTGTCAACACATGTAGCTTCCTATAAATCTCACACTATAATACCGCATCAATACGTGCTAATCACCAAAATCAAATTGCCTATAAGTCTCATCTTACACCGCACACGTATCCCACCAAATGTTTCACCAAAAACCAGGGGTATCAAATAATGTCAATAAATCTTGAAGGATACTGACACCATGTTCATTACTTGTTAAATGTACTTTCTTTCATCACACTCATTTCCTAGCAGAGAAATACAAGCGCTCCCATGAGAGGACGATTAAGCATGATCTTACATTCATAGAGGGAAACCAGGGACTAACCGGTAATTCTTACCATTTCCAAAATTTGTCAAACAGTGAGCAGAATGGATGATTTTGCATCGTCATAAAACCAAAGACTTTTGATATTAAAGGTATATAGAGCTATCTGTACAGATTCCATCATGTAGGTAT
This sequence comes from Amphiura filiformis, assembly GCF_039555335.1. Lineage (NCBI taxonomy): Eukaryota > Metazoa > Echinodermata > Ophiuroidea > Amphilepidida > Amphiuridae > Amphiura > Amphiura filiformis. The sequence goes on from NC_092631.1 coordinate 82,704,266, forward strand.
TGCCAAATTCAACAGCCCATTTTTCAAAGCGGCATTGTCTATACCAAGAACCCCTGCACTATTACTGGACATGTTTTTACCCAGGTAGTTTTTTTTTTCATATGGATATCAAATACAAAAATTAGGTAATGAAATTCTGCTCATTTTGTGACTAAACTGGGCTCTTGATTGACCATTACAGCACTAGGAGGGTTAAGCCAGGTAAGCTTATAATTACTTCATCTGTGTAGATTAATATCATTAAGTACAACTCACAATGAGCTGTAATGTTGTCAAAACTATTAACTTGAAGCTAACCATTCACCAAATCAAACTTGCCATCATATGCAAGTTGTAGTTCATTTCCTAGCAAAGAATTTAATGCTCTGCGTGCTAGCCATAGGCTTCAACATAAAGAGTCCAAGTTTTGTGATATTTTCTCAAAATATCAAGAGCTATCTCAAGAACCACTAAACCAATACTGGGCTTGTTTATACTCATTTTAATGCATTTTTCATGCTGATTTCTAATATGCTCATGAAAATTCACAATTCTGAAATTGTTAAATTCTCTAAAAAATGTTGAAACTTTTCATCTACAGTCAACACCCGCATAGAGAGAGTTATAATAAAGTTGTAATGAACAAATTTGTTATAAGATGCAATCTCTCTGTTGAAGATTCTGGCGATTGCAACTCAATGAGTAACCAAGCATGCTGTAGATGTGTCAAGATCAAGCAAAAAGAGGTCTTGAACTTCTTTGTCACTTTATTGTTTCTGAAACATTTGTTCAATAACCTATTGTGCTTGACATCTTCACATAATTCTTTATGAGAAAATGGTATGAATTTCACAAATTGTTCGCTATTCAAGCTATAGATTCCAAAATTCATGTCCATGTTATACAAACATGCAAAATTTCAAAGAAACCCAAATAATTAAATCATATTCAAAGCAGAATCAAGCAGCATTGCAGGTTGTACTACTTTGACCTAATTTAAGAAGTACAGATTACTAGCGCCCAATCAAATGTGCTTTCTCTCTGTTCTTGCGCTCACAAATTCAGTTGCATTAGTAGCAATAATAGAGTTCTATGAATTGGCCTATATATAGCATGTATAATATCATTTATAGCCTGGCCTGTTGTCATTAGTTGACACAGGTAATTGATCATTCATTAGGGTTCATCAACCACACCCTATCAAGTATCTAAGAATCTGGTACTTATAGGAGCAGTGAAGCTTGTCACAAAAAACCGCAAACTCAGGTATGTTTATAGCAAAGCAAAACTATGTTTTAATAGCTTCAGCCAAGTAAGAGTTTGTGATGCATGGGAAAAGATACTCATACAGCCAGCTGAAGATGAGCACTTGGCAGAAAATTCTAGAACTGCCACTCTCCCCAGAAAATCTGATTGGGGTAACGTTTTCAGGTTAGAAATAGGGTAAGGATTCTGTTTAGGCCCACTGACCTAAAGCTGCTCTGAATGCCTTTTTGTATCCTAGTGCTTTTGACCCAATTTGCATCTTTGGGTGACTGTCCGGGATCATTCCAGCAGAAAGCAAATTGCTTAAATCTGTGGCAAAATGTTGGGCTGCTTAAAGCAATAAGGTCAGTCCCTGGGTGACAACTCTTGTGATTGTTTGGAGACAGGTAAGTCCTATAAACATAGTATAATTTGTTTTGTATAGCTTACCTTCTCCCTCCCCATCTATAATAAACCTGTAAGTGGGACAAATTAACATCAGGCTGACATCATGTCCTATGCCATTAATGTTTTAGGAGCATACAAGAAATGCATTCAACATTTTAAATCTCATTTCTCCCAAACAAAACTTATTTCATTCCTAGCATTTCATCAATCTTTTGGTTTGTCCCCTTATGGATGTTGGTTACCAGCTACCTGATAATGGCGGCTACAGGTTCAGTTAGCATCATGTACAGTTCCCTGAAGACCACAGTTTTATCTCAAATTCCGCACTCTTTAATTGAATTGTGTACAGCGGATTTCTATTCCAACATGTGCTTGAATTATTTTTAGTGAGCTGCCTTCTATTACATAAAATACTAATAGGAAGTTGTACCTATATTCATCGTATAATCTATATAAAACATCAACTTGTGTATCCTCATAAGGACTCTCTTGAGTCTCTGCAACACACATCTCCTGTCACTATTGGGCTACTATTTAACACAAAGCAAACTGGACATGGCTGTAATAGAATTAATTAAATCAAAATGTAAGAAATTACATAGAACCAAGTACTCCAACCATCATCAAGCTATACTATTTTTCAGCCTGATGTGGCAGTGACGTCAATGCATTGAGGCATCTGTTTTGCACACGTATCTATGCGACATCTTTTAGCGTCTGCGTATGTACGCCAGTGCTATGAGGGAATGCTTTGGATTTGAAACTGTGCCCAATCAAATACGCACTGACATCACTGCCACACTAAGGTGAAAAATAATATAGTAATTGCATAAACTTACAACCTCATGAAAAACCTGTATAATTATACATAAGTAAGTTTATCAAAGCCTGTGTAAGAGATGGTATCAGCCCCCCTCTGGGTCTGCCCCTAGTAAACATGTCATCATTCCCATCAGATTGACCCATGGGATTCCAGTTGGGAGTGTAGCTTTCGGTACGGAATACAAGTTTTATTAGCAGGCTTCCTTTAACCACACCATAGATCCACTTTTTTCCCATACGTTGTTTTTATAACATTAACAGTGTTCCATGACCGAGAAATTCAACTTGGGTTATCCTGGGCCAAGACCTGTCAAATACCTACTCAAAGTCGTGTTGATTTAAAAAGATCTCTTATTTGCATTAATCATATGGCAATGATTTTTCAAAGAACCTGATGAGAGCAAGATAAGTTCATGTATGATTGCATTGACATTTGTAACCAAAGTCTGCTGAAATAAAACATCATAGCTTTAGAAGTAATATGATTTTCCTTTTGCCGTAAGTTACGTTTTTCCTGGTTAGGACTGTCATTTTCTGAAGGAAAATTGAAGGATTTTGGTACATGAAAGCTTTCACTTTTGGTCATATACCACAGAAGAATGTGTTTCAATTGTTATGCAATTTATGGCAAGAAAATTAATGTTGATATCTGGTTCAGCTTTCTGGCTATATGAACCAGATAATAAGATTGAATTTTTGTCAGAATTAAGTCAAAAGAAACTTGTCAGATTCTACATCTGTCAGAAATACAGAGCAGGAAGAAAATTGTGATTTCAATCATGTCTTAGGATAATAAAGGGTGTGTACACTGATGAGCATTGGGCTATTCCAGTTGAAATCCATACACCCCCTATGGAAGAAGTCACCTTCAAATGGAGCTACCTAAATAGGTGACTACATTTGAAATCTACACTCCCTATGTGGGAGGTTAAGGTCATGTCTTCTACAGGGGGTGTATGGATTTCAACTGGAATAGCTCATTATCAGCCTGTTAAATTGATTACAAGCAAGAACATCGCCTATCTAACAACACTGCCCTCTATATTTCTAAAATGGCCTCATGAGTGTTACGCATGCTTGTAATTTACGATTTTTAAAGTCAAGTGGTATCATCTAACGTCATCATCAACTTTCTAGTAATTGTACCCGCTTCAAACTCTATATAACTTTTAGAAGTTACGCTGGTTAACTTTGCGGCCTGAGAAAAGAGGGGGTGCTTTAATCTCTGATAAGACTGAATGATTTTTAAGTGATTGATAGCTCCCATGAGGCCCTGTGTGTCTCCACCATACTTGCATCCTCCAAGTGCCACGTTACGCTGTACTGATTATCATGTTTGCTTAGTTTTCTAGCCTCTAAACTATTAGCAGGAAGATCTTAATGCAATACAGTTGCATATTGACAGCTGAATACAAGAAGGCTGTAAATTGCTTTGTTAATATCATTCACTTACAAATTATTGCATTCATCTGACAAAGTTTAATGTGAACATTTAGTAATTTCTATGCATTCACAACAAGTTGGTAGTAATACTCACAACATATTACCTGGACTCACTAACCTTGCTGACAACAAAGGCAATGTACGGGGTGTGCATATAGCAGTAATTGTCATGACATAGGCAACATTGAGCAATATCAAGATTTACAATACTACCGCTACCTACAAAACATATGAAGTCAGTAAGGGTTCAAACAGCTTCTTCATAATTCTATAAATGCCCATATATCCGTTACAGCCTGATTTGAGCCCAAAGCCAAAGTGCATTTCCAAACAGTAAAAAAAATACTTGAAGCAAAACTTTTAGTTTGATAAAATTTTAAGTTATTGATTGTTGGTTGTACAGTGTTGGTATAGGTTTGCCACAAAATAAATTGATGACAACACAATGCATATAGGAGAGAACGGGTGAGCATAATGTATCGGTCTTCAACCTACATAACTCAGGTCCTGGGTTTGAGTCCTGGTTGTTCCCAAGTGGCTTTATGTGCTATTATTCCTTACAAACTTTTGCCACTTTCCTCCTGTATCTAAAATGGGACTTTCTTCCCTTCAGTGTATTGCTCTAGTATCTTCTGTGTTGAATATGATAAAAGTTAAGTATTGGAAAATGGTGCAAATGGTCTGAGCAACAACTAAATGCCAATACATCCAATCAACTAATCAACCAACCATCATGCTAATAACAAGTCAGTAAATGTTTAAGCCTATGACATCAAATGCTACAACTAAGGTTGCAAGTGATTTTCAATCATTGCCTCAATTCTCCATCCTGATTGCCAGAGAAACTTTACACCACATGCAATGATGACTACAGTCATGTCTGAAACATTGTCACCTAGTGTGGTGTGAAAGTGTTAATTTGGCTGGCGTCCTATGTAATCAGATATGCACAACAGTACCGGTGTAAATAAGCTACTGGGAATTTGGTGGTTGTATTGACACATCGACAATGACGAGCAGACAAGGCTATAATTGAAGCATTATGTGTGAGTGTTTCAGAAGTTGTTACAAAATACCTATCTGCACAAACGGATAACTGCTGACGGCAACAACTAGCACATTGTCACCTTTTGATGTCTGCTGTTATCGTCACATTTTTGATGTCTGCTGTTCCTGTGGATGCATCTTGCAGAGGCAGAGAAATCAGGGTTCAAAATTTGCAGAAGCTTTGCTTGTGCTGCATCAGTAAATGCCTAGATGGTTCTTTATATGTAAATCATATTCAGGGGAGCGCCCAAAAAACCTTAAACCTGGCCTGGAGGGCTGTATAGCTACAGTGTGCCCAAAATAGGCAGAGTTTTTGTGTTTTGACATAAACCCTGGGGGCTCATGTCTCCAAGCCCACCTGGAACCCACCTAATATTTCTTCATAAAAAGTAGCTCCTGTAGGCTAAGAACTGTTATTTGACTGATCCTGGGAAGAAACAAATCATGCACTTTCCAACACCAACACTAAAATATGAAAACTAGGTGTAAAAGTTCCCTATGGGCCACCCTTTATCTCAGTTTCTACCAAGTTTTAGCCTTTTCTGGCTTGAAATTGGATTTGTAATTCAAAATTAAGTTACTGTTACTTTGATCAATCCAGTATATAATGTCTAATTTGAAAAGAAAGTAAGCATGTGGTAAACAGACTGTGATTAAAGTATGTATTGTCTTCAACTGACCACTTGAGTGATCCATACCTGAGTGATCTTGCAAATTCAGTATACTAATATCACCATTAGTTTCAAAGTTCAGACCTGTATGTATTATGCACAGCAACTGACCACTGGGTATTCGTAATATCAAGCAAATCCCAACAGGGTCAAATTGTCCCGAAACAAAATGAAGCAATCGTTTGAACTCTGACTTTAAGGTTGAAAATTGATGGGGGTTAAATATGTGGCCTGTCATTAGAACAAATATTAAGAAAAGAAGACAATTTGTCGTGCATGTGGTTAAAAGTTCCTGTCTCATCATTTAGGGGGTCTCTGAGGACTGGGCAGGGTCTGTTGTAAGCAGACAGATTAATTCATGTCATGCCCGATAACGACGATGACAATGCCACGCTCCATTATCAATCCTACTAAGTGGCTCCTTGCATGCATAGCTTACAAGCAAGCGCACTAAATGAAAATAGACCTCAGCTTACAAATATAACTTGCCATTATCAACTCACCAACTAAACTCACCATCAGATATAGATACATTAAGGGATTGGACTAGAACCAAATTCAAATGGTTTCTGCTCCGACTTAATTTAGATACGTCATCAAATACCCGGGAGAGATTCCTAGAAAAGACTAAATGTTCGTAATGTAGACTAACAGACCCAGTAGACCTGATTGCATAAAAGACACGCAACACAATAAGCACTAAAACAAACACAAGTTCCGAACTTATTGAAACTTTGTGTTAGAGTTTGACGACCTACAATCTGCACTACAAACCTGTGTAAGATATAATTGAAGACCAAATTAAAAAGACTAGTTTGCGTATGACGTCCTGTCAACCAGACCAAAAATGCTGTGCTGCACAGGTCAGCAACCAATCATGCCGCGCTTTTGCCCTGACGTCAGGCGCAAACTAGTCTTTTTAATTCGGTCTTCAATTATAATATACAAGCTGTCAAACGTTGACTCCTTCTTCATCTACAAAATCTACAGGACAAGTGTGATTAATTATAAAGTCGAGGTGGATACAGTGTGTCTCTCAAGTCACAAGGTACTACCCGGCTATCCATTGGGTAGACTTCAGACTGGTATGATAACACAGACTGAATAGGACCAGGCATCCATTTGCACAATGCATCACTCTGAATCTTACCTATATAGGCCAAACATCGTAAATGTCTCTTATATTTAAAAATAAAGGCTTTATGTGTGAGTAGCGCTTTGTAGCGTATCTATGCAGTCATCACATTCATCATTGGTACTATCTTGTATATAAGATCACGTATATGTGATCTTAAGGATGTTACAAGTGCATTTATAATACTTGTCTACAGAATGTATCAAACTGATTGGTGCCCATACTTATTGACAAGCTTTTCTCTTCCAAACTGATATGGCACACTTATCCATAATCACTACAAAATGATGGGTACCAATCATTTTGATACAGTCTATAATCACTGTATTGCATACAAACATTTGTTATAATTGAAGACCAAATTAAAAAGACTAGTTTGTGTATGACGTCCTGTCAACCAGACCAACAATGCCGTACTGCGCAGGTCAGTAACCAATCACGTCACGCATTTGCCCCGATGTCAGACGCAAACTAGTCTTTTTAATTCGGCCTTCAATTTTAGATACTTGGGAAGCTTTCCTAAGCATAAAATTGATCACATGATCATCACATGACCAGCTTGAAATCATCTTGATTCAATGAGCATATATCATGTGATCATACAAGTGACACTTTACATTCCAAACACTCTACTCACTGATTTTGAGTTCCATTGACTTTTCCAATCTGTCGACTCTTTCTGATAGTTTGCCAAGCATGGAACGTAGGAAGCCAATCTCTTGATCTTTCTGAGAAATGGTCTGACCCAATTCACGGATTCTGTCTTCTGAAGTCTAGAAACAGAAAGCAAGGAGCAAATGAAAGAATGTTATTAGTCAGTTAAAGACATATTGAAACAGGGTAAAGACTTTGGAGTCAACAAACATCTCATGTGTGGGTTACTGTGCCCTTCCTTCCCCATGATCCGCCCCTCTCTTATCCTTTCCCATCTGTACCTCCCCATCCTCCTTCCCATCTGCTTGAATCTTCTCTCCCCTTTTGTTTACCTCTGTTGGCCCCATATATCATATTACTCTATGTTAAACTTGCAATTAACAATACATTTTAAACCATTCTTGCACAACCATATTTGATTAGATTAAAACAGTAATACATTATATATTCCATATAATCAAATACGTAAATCATTTTACTTTTTCAATTGTATTGATCAACTGATTTATTTTATTAAAAAGGTATTTCAAGATTTAGTTATATGTTCATTTGAACCTTGTTTCTTTTCAACCAATTCAAGGGAAAACAGAGACATTTAAATTATCAAAACAAAAGCAAATGGTAATAACAGTAACACTACAAGAACATTGTGCTTGGAAACATGATTAATTATAACACCTTCCAAAACACATACAATTTAAGAGAAATGTTAACATAAAGTATAAACAAATTATAGTTAGTTTTAATTATGAAATCATGTTTATTCAAATATTATTTTGTTATTAATTTTAAAAGAAACCGTTTTCCTGCAAAGATATTGAAAATAAAAAAGATTATTACACTAGAAGAGCTATGTATTCCTTGACATAGATGTACCACAAAGCATGGATTGCCACATCATATATCAAACATCAGTTTTGATAAGCTTACCCCACACAAAGTAAATTACACAAAACAGCACAAAGATACTGATCATTTCCTGGATACAAGTCTACGCATCTTGAAAATTAATCCCTTCCTTCACCTGTCCTGATTACGGAGCACACATAATCAACATGCATCATTATAAACAATATTCTACAACTCTCCTGATTAGATGCTTACCTTGCTAGCCATTTTCAAATCATCCAGATACACACTATGGTGATAGGGACCAGTCTGCTACTAAAAAAGTATCATCCACGTAAGGGCGTACAGAGTCAATAATTACTGGTGACTAAAAGAAGATAGGCACTCACCTGCAGGTACTCTTTGATTCCTTCGTACCGGCAGTTAGGTAGATGCTCATTGACTTGCTCCTGGGTGCCTACAAAATGACAGCCGTATTTGTGATGGTCACACTTGCACAGATTACAGGTCTCCAGGTGAGCATCAAGGTTCTGTAATAAAGCACAGTGGTGTTGGCAATTAACCTGGTGGCAGAGGTGGGATTGGGATGATGATCCTGACGAGTCAGGAAGTTGTTTCCATGCAATCATGACCTACACCTGGTTCGCTAATAAGCTTTAAAGGTGTGGTGTCTCTACACCTTAAGTGCTAGCAGCTTTTTCCTCTAAGTGAATCTTTAAGCTTGAGCAATCAGCAGGCAATGAACAATTTTAACTAGTTGGGTAATAATCACTGGATAACTTACTCCTAGCTTGCACGGTGAGTCATTTGACAGAAAAGTTATCGCCCATTATTAGCAGGACTTTATAGTTCTCGGTCACACCCCTGTATGCCAGCTAAGAAAACTAGCCCTTACGTTCCATTTGCCAAACATTGAGCGTTATAATATATGGAATAAGTATTTAACACCATAACTGATTCAGTGATTGGCTAATACTTGTTTCAAGATTTATTCAAAATCTACTTTCAGCCTAAGATTACATGACAAGGTTGTTGTATTTACATACGCCCAAAGATATGGGTGTATTTTGACATAGTTTTGAACAATATGCTTAATTTGAAGGCAAAATGCAAGAAAATGTAATCAAGTTCATATTGTTGGTTGACTAATCAATGTTTTCATAATTGCCTTAATAACTAATTATTAAAGGATTAATCAATGAGTGCCTGTTCTGTAAATCACAATTTCCTTACCTTAAAGGAATCATTTTTGATGAGAAATTGCATATTAAACATTAAAAGAACAGAAAAGAACAGAAAGTATGTATGTAGATAGTACATAGGTCAGCAACCTCTATTCAAAATGAAAATCATGTTACTTTTCTAATAAAATACTGACTATTTTCTCAAATCTTGCCACTTATTTTTAATTACAACTCATATTTTGTAATTTTATTTGCCCTGTTATTGTGCTCATAACCCTCTTGTCTCCATTACCCCATAACCATCCCTCATGTTCCTTTTTCATGATTGCATACAGCAGCCATATCAGTGCTCAAAATCTGCTTGCTTATTTGACCTAGCAACTGTCCCTTCTTTCAAGATTACGAACATGGCAGCTATGAGTCAGGGCGAGGTGACGACCTACTTTACCAGAATCTGGCTCCTCCCATACCGATTCTCTTTCAGGGTTCACTTTTTCGGTAAATCCCATTAGCCTTTGCGATTTAACCCTACATGCGTCACACCAATGCGTATATTTTTCTGTGCATCCACTGTACACAGAAACGATTGTGGCTAATGATGTGTGCATATCCAGAAAGGTGAATTACAGACAGGGCAATTATAATTGTACCCAAGACCTCCTTTGCCTAATTTACCCAGGAACTCCCCCTCTTGTCCTCTTTTAAGATTACAAACATCACGGGCAGCTATGACTGAAATCTTCACCTCCTTCACACATCTATTTGCTTGCTTTAGGCAAAAAAAATAGATTTGTCTCATGTTCCCCACACACATTTTATTTATGCTACACATTTGCTCAAGTAAAACTGCAGAAGTTGAATTTTATTTTGTACTTTTTTTGACATTTTAACGAAATTTAGCCAAAAATTGGCTGTAAAATCAATGTTCAATTTCAATTTTTTTTCTGATTGCACCACAACTCCGAAATTGGCATTGTTCAATTTATAAAAAATAAAATAAAAAACACATACTGCATTAGATTTCAAACTCCCATGGAACATGAGACAAATCTTTTTTTTTTTTTTTGGCTTTACTTAAGAAAACTGTCCTCTCATGTTCATCTTTCAATATTAGACACATGGCAGCTATAACTGTGCTCAGGACAGACCTTCTTGCCTCCAATACCCAGAAATTGTTCCCTTCCAATATTCCTTGTTCAATATACAGCAGGTGATTTATCATCCCATCATTTCCTGCATCAACTATGCTACAGGGTCTGCTTGGCTGGTTTCATACCAACATTAATTTTCAAATATATCAATTGTTCAATAACGGAACACAAGGAATCAGGGAGAATGAGGGAGGGGATTTTAGTTTCCTGAAATTAGTCTTTTACTCCCTGTCAGAAAAAAAAATCATAATACTGTGCTGCTCAATGTAGGTGTATTGGTATTTGCAAAAATGTCCATTTTTCATGCTCCATCCACTGATCCGTACTGATTTTCACATAAATTAGTATTTATCCTGAACAATGACCAAAATACATTTATTAATATGGACAATGGTGGTTCCTTTGGAACAAAAAAAAATCCCTAAATGGGTGCAGTATTTAACATTAATATTTGCATGCAACAGCATAGACCGTCCTATTTTTTTTTAAACAAAGAGTCAAAACTTAATGTGAATTAGTGGATCAACATCAGCATTTTTAGCCTATAGGCCTAGTAAAAGTTGCCAAAATATTGCTGTAATTGATTGATTATGATCTTATTAAGGTGGTTCCACCAACCATAATTGCTTGATAGTAAATGCAAGTACTGCTGAATAAAGACTCCATAAACTGAATTTTTACTTAGTTTTCATACTGCAGCTAGGGAACACGGTGGAATAACACTAATGTTTAATATTTACGCTAGTGGGAATAGAAGTTTCAGGCAAAACAGACCATTAAGTAATCTTCATGTATATTGTTTTAAGTTGCAAACATGTGTATCTTAATAGTCATTGCTTCTGGTTAAACATACAATAGAAACCTGAAATTAGTATCAATGTGGGAAAGCAATGGTTCTACTTAATTCTAAAGTCTGCACAAAAAGTAACTCAACTGTTATAAATACGCCTATAGATTCGGAACAAATAATTGTTTTCACAATATTTCAACATAGAGAGAAGGATGGTTTATTTACACGCATTTTGATACCCCATTCGTCAAATGTCGTTCAATATTAACAATACAGTAGTGCTTTTACAGAAAAAATACCCGAATTTAAAAGTTGCAGTTTACAGCGATCAATGGTTACCGGTATAATGCCAGCACTGTAAACACGTAAAGCCCGCCATTATCTTCGCGCTTACTTCAAATCAATACAAATAACTGCAACTTTTAAATTGGGGTATTTTTCTTTCAAAACACTGCTGTATTGTCAATATTGAACAAAATTGGACAAATGGGGTATCAGAATGCGCGTAAATAAATCATCCTTCTTTTTATGTTGAAATATTGTGAAAACAATTATTAGTTCTGAATCTATAGGCGTATATATAACAGCTGAGTTTCTTATTGTGCAGACTTTACAATGTTATAATTACAGCATTGATGGAATAGGAATGTAATGACTCAATCGAGAATACAACTTACAAATGTGAAAATCTGATCGCAGAGCTGCATGCTAACTATTTAATGACAATTATGGGGCTGCGTGTGAAGCTATTCCCTTTGACCCCTGACCCCTGATTCATAACATCTTTCCCTTATTATTATTGTTTTAAAAAGTTAACAAAAAATTGATATGATGGGAAATATAAGCAATAAAATCCAATTACAAAGTGGGTGCAAAATCTCAACAATGGACACGTATATCCAACGCCCATCTGTGTTAATTCACAAGAAGTTTACTCACCAAGGAAATTTAGAAATGGCTCAAATTGGTGAAGATTTATACTCAAGGTTCTGCCTTAAATCATGACAATGTCCAGGTCTTCGTGTGTAATATAAAGACTTCTGCAGGGTGAACACCTGAACAGCTTTCAAGATTTTCCTTCTTAATCAAAAACTTAAGCACATTTTATGTATTGATACACAATGACTGCTCAGTGCCAGAAGTAGGTAAGTGCAATTGCTACCATTTGAACATTTGGCAATTTACACACAGTATACTGCACTCATCTACATATGGCAGCAACACATGGCAGCTATATTGCACTTACCCACTTCTGGCACTGAGCAGTCGAACTGCTCCCTATGTCTTAACTAGTATCTTTTAACATACAGATGTTCAGCAACGCTGTATCTGCTGAATGGATGTTATTTGACTATACCAGGACACATGATGTTATCTTGGTTTATAAAGCTTGACAAATGAAGTATCTTGTGGTGACAGGGAAAAGTTTTATTCAAAAGTAAATTGTGTGAACCTTTGAAATCACAAAGTAAAATATCAAAAGTAAATTTGATAAAAATAGGCCCCTATATGTTTAGTTTATTTGTTTTACCTATATCTCAAGATCAATGAAATAACATTCCAATTTCTTGATAGATGGCTAAATTACTTCATAAGATGTGATGTTCATTTAAAACCTAAAACAATAAAGAGACCTGTACTGCAACCACAACTAATTCAGTTGAATGAACCAGTGCAGTCATACAGGTGTGCTTTAAAATAAATGCCAAACAGCCTCACACAAACAGCCTCATTCAATTCAATTATGCAACCATTCGTCCCTCAATATATGTGCCATTTGCCCAGTGGTTGTTTGCAATGTGCTCACTTCAATTCCATTTACTGAGGAGAGCGGAAGTCTGGTTTTATTTTCTGGAACATTTGGTACAGAAGATTAAAACAATTGGAATAAAAAAATAGCGTTCAACCACTTCTTTTTTACCTGGAAATATATCAAACGTTTCAGTCTGTTAACAGATGTTGTTCAGAAATTAAATGAGTTAGTAAACCTATGATCATGGTTTCTTGACCAACTCGTTGGGTGAAGACATCAATACACACCATCTAATTTGTTCTTGACTCCTTGTATGCATGGCCACATAGCACTAATGATACAAAGAAATATAAAGGATAGCCTCCATGCAGCTACTGCCAAAATAAAAACCTGTAAAAATGTTAAAAGTGTGGACAAATTACACACATAAAAATGGTCACTTTTACCATGGAAGTACTATATGCTTTTACAGGGGGCATAATGGCCCAATGATTAGGGCATTCTACTCATGATCCCAAGGTTGTGGATTCCAACTTCGTCGGCATGTTGTGTCCTTGGGTAAGGCACTTTAACTTGATCATCCCACTCCACCCAGGTGTAAAATGGAGAGCTGTTAGGGGGTGGTCACACTGGGGTCATTATTGTTGACTGCCAAATAGTCTGAAATATCCTAGTGACAGAATAAATGTAATGCACTTTGAAAATAGTTCTAAAGGAGTTATAGAAATACCTACATTTATTTACAGTATTTATACAAGATACCCAAGATGCACCTTGGCATATCTATTTATGTTGACTTCCTCAAATTACTTGTGCTATTTTTGTTTGTCATAAATCCCCCGCCAGTGAAATCAATCCGCCTTAAATTATCAGTAACAGGAAGAACAATTAGATAATTCATAACCTCCATATATTTATTCATTTGCTTCTGACTTTTTTCTTAAATCCAATTGACCTTGTTGGGGTCGCAGGAAGGATGCCACTTATGACAAGTGTATGTGTGGTTGTTCACCTTAGTGAATAGTTTGATTTTATTGAGTAAATAGGTTTGATTTTGATTTGTTTTTAAGATTATTTGTCCCATTTACTTGTCTCTGGGCACAGATCAACGTACTGCATAGTATATTCATGAGCACTATCAGATTTTATGTATTAGAATACACACTAAATAAATACCATTGGCATGTCCAGGGGAGGGGATTCGGCTCCTGAGCCCCTCTCACCAGCTTATGGGTTTATGCCCATCCAATCTACATTGTACTATGTGTACATTTCAACAACTGATACCTCTAGGACTGAAGGTTTCTGGGGGAAGGGCAAGGCACAATATCACATCGTTTGCAAGGTACAGGTAGTATCCTTAAATGGATCTATACAGGGGAGTATCATCAACTCATGCCAATCAATATGGAAAAACCTGTTATTTGGTGTTTTTTTACCACAAAGTTACTAACATTGATTGATGAGAAAGGGAGATATTGGATTAGGTAAAGGTTTTAAAGGTTTTACACCTAAAATGTATCATAAGGAATTTTCACAAATCCAAACATTACTAAAACAAAGGCATGCAGGTGTACAACCCAATTGTGGCTAGCACTGCCACTGGCAAACTAAACATACAGAGGAAGGTTTTGGACAATCAATTTTAGATCTCTTACATCTGAACGAAAGCTAATGTAAAATACTTTTTCCCTCTGCCCCCCTCCCTACACAAACATAAACACACAAAAAAAAGTTAAAAAAAGACTGGTGAATCCAGGATTTGAAAACTAGTAGAATGACCTGTGTGAATTTAAGAGGTTAATATTAGCGGTAAGTAACTAGAAATGTATAGAACTGGCCCAGATCCCTCCGATCATGATATCCTACAAGTGGCCAGTTTTCAGATATGATGGAAACTAGTTGTCATTTTACAAGCCCTCCTACCGGATCCTCCCTTGATATATATGTCACTATTCTTTGGCCTCATAACCCTCTGCTGATCATTTTAGTCAGTTAATTGCAGGTATAAAGAGAATGTCTTGACAGCATATCATCAGCCTGCTACGCTTATTACCCAAGTCATTTTTTGTAATTTTGAGAACAAAGAACAAAATGTGATTCAAGCATGCATCAGTTACGTAATCACCCTATTATTTCGGATTATTCCCTTTCATTTGTATCATTATCGTTTGTTCTTGTGCAAAGATTGGTGAATAAATATGTTTAAATGCATGCTTGAACCATATTTTGTACTTTGTTCTCAAAATTACAAAAATGACTTAGGCAATTAGCGTAGCATGCTGATGATATAGCATGTAATAGGTTATGGTCAAAAATATGTGATGTGGTATTGCTGTAACAAGAGATGAAAGGTGTTGTAATTGTAGGGAAATAAGGTATAATGAATTACGCCGCAGATTCTACCGTCGTCTGCTCTCAATACAATTGTCTAGGCTTGGTTTGCCTATGACAGGAATAGGTTGTGAGCGTTAACAAGATCATCCCAAATTAGCTCACAAATATACTGCTCACAGGCTTGTAGGGTGTGTTTACTATCAGTCAAGGAGATACACACATGTGGAATGTATGTCATACATGTATTTGTGTCTTTTCACACGCAATTGCATGGATTTGTCTCACAAATTGATTACCTCAATTAGCAGTTTACAGGGTTGCTTGGTGTAAGTTTACCCTCACTCAAATAGATTCAATTGGGTTATTCCATTTGAAATCCATACACCCCCTATGGAAGACATGACCTTAATCTCACACACAGGGAGTGTAGATATCAAATGGAGTTGCCCATTCAGGTAACCCCAGTTGAAATCCATTACACCCACTATGGAAAACATGACCTTAATCTCACACACAGGGGGTGAAGATTTCAAAATGAGTCACCCATTCAGGTAACCCCAAAATTCACACTCCTTATGTGGAAGATTAAGGTCATGTCTTCCATAAAGTATGGATTTCAACTGGAATAGCCTACTGCCTTTCAAAACAGAACAAAAAGGTAATAGTTGTAACTCCTCATCTTATTTTCTAGGTTTGCCCCAATTTCATTTTCAATTGTAATCAGGTTTAGAAAAAAGTATTGATTACAAGCTTCAGTCAGTCAAAGAGATGTGATATGTAATTCAAGATGTGAAGCATTTTATTCCTGCCTCAATCATTGGATGGGCTGATGATGAAATTAGTAAACTAATTAAAATTATTGTTATGCCTGGTTAAAATGACTTTGTTGTGATCTAATTAGGGAACTAATTAGAACTACTGTTCAGTTTGGTTGATTACTTTGTTTTATTTCAGTTAAATGAACATATTACCTGTCATTCAGAATGTGTAATTTAGGAAGTATAGCATCAATTTTGTGTCTAACAAGTCCCCATTAATTGATTGTATTGATGAAACTTGTGATCTTACAGTTTGATACGCCAAAACTAAAAATCTAGATGAGAACTACACATAGACTTAGACTTGGTTGATTGGTTTCTTAAATGTCAAGTTACTTCAAATTTTCATTCACTTCACCACAGAATTTACATTTCCGGGTAAGGAATGAAATCATTTATACTGTAGAATTCTGTTCACAAGCATATATTCCTCTGATTGAGAGTTTTTCTTTGACAACAGGAAAGAAAATTTGAGCCACTATTTACAAAATAATATTCACCAAATGCCCAAATTAAGAAAGGAAATGATGGTACAACAAGGAGACATAGGTAAAATGAGACAGTAGGTGATGGGTCAGTCTGGGGTTAAACTAGGAGTGTCCCTTCAGTGATTCACACCCCAGGAAACACCCCAGGAGAGGGCAGCCGGCCCTCTGGGATTCAATGGAAGTGTCCATGACTTAACAAAGAGGTACTCCATGGATAAGGCCAATCTAATATCCCCTTGCATATGGCCTGCTCATCCTTATATCTTTGATACACATAGGAATAGGGTACCCTTTATAGAAATGATGTGAAGTCTCAATCAGATGATATGCTCATGGTTGCTGTCATTGTTGTTGCTATCAATTGTGCCACTGCAGTTGTTGTTGTTATCATTCTGTTGTTGCACTTTTTGCCACGGAGCCCACAAACATATTCCATGGATTTATAGCTAATGTCATGATACCATTATGTTTCCCCATTAGATTTCCCCATTGGGGAAAGAAGGGAAATCATTGTAAGATATAGCATTAAGATATTGCTAAGCCATATAACCTCTTCCATAATGTATTTTTCACCTCAGGAAATCCCCCAGGTGAGGGAAACCCTTGGTAAAGAAAGGAAGTACTCCTGATGTAGAATAGGGTTATTCAATGGACAAGACTCAATCCACAGAATTGGAAAGAAATCTTTGATGATATTAATGGGAACCACACATGAGATGTGGGTATTTTCTATCTTTCATGGATACTCATTGTCATTTTATTCTAGGGGTTGCTTGATAGCTTTAATGTGGCTTGCTTCTTGATAAGTATTACAGAGTGAGAGTCCTGCCCCAGTAGACCAGCGATGGATGAATTGGTGGTAGCAAGGGTTGAGAGTTGTGATAATCATACAAGCTTTAAGGCCAATATGTCTATAACAGAGATGATCAATATTTAATAGATGATGATTGCTACAAAATGGCATCTTCTAATTTGCATCCATGTTTCTCTAATATGATACCATAACCTTTCATTGGATGTCTTCTGGTAGGCTACATCATCATACCCAGCAAACAGCATCATCACTGGTTCCAATTATAGTGGCATATTTGAAGGGTCACTCCCTAAACATGAACTTGCAGTTGATAATTATACTTCTGAAGAGGGCTAGTTTTTGCCCCTTCTGATGGGCGTTTGGATTCCATTATTACCGACATATTATATTCTACTGAACAAACCCTTGCCTCTTTGAGTTGATGATTTTACACAGCGCGTTAATCATGTTTGAAATCTTATGAGGCATCATGGAGGCTGAATCAAGAGAATGAGTCCAATAAAGTAATAACGATTGAGTGTATTTCACTTTTGGATTTATCATATTAAAAGATTAGTAGTAGGGAGGGGCTGGTATACAAGGGGTCACTTTTCACTTCCACTAATCAAGGACAGTTCAAATACTTGTAGTATATACTTCTATCTAAAGCACTTTAAAACACCCAGTGTTTACCTCCTGTGTCATCCCTTGATGAAGAAAGTCAGCATCACCAATATAATCCTACTGAACAAGCCTTTGATTGCTCAACTACCTTGCCTTTTTGAGATGATTTAACACGCATTCACACAAGGCACTAATCACAATAGAAATCTTAGGAAGCATGGAGGCGTACACTGGATCAAGCAAGGGAACGAGCCCAATAACGTGATGACGATTGAGTGTATTAGAGACGCCACACTGTAGGGAATTATTATATTAAAAGATTAGTGGTAGGGAGGGGCTGGATAAATAATCAATGGAAAAAGTGACAAATGCTCAACTACTACTGGATTGGGGGACTCGTCTGCTGTCTACAGCTGATGTACATATATGTACTTAGTGATGTGTAAACTCATGGACATCACATGAACTAAAGATCAACAACAAGTAGCTCTTAATTAACTAAAGAACAACAGGATTAAGGAATCAAGATTTGAAAGTTCAATGCTTTTGTGTATGAAGCTGACATTACTAATGCTAGACAAAGGACGCAACCATATGTGACGTGTCATGTCAAAAGCAGACACTTTTGGGTAGGTTATTAATTTTGAGGTTTTTACATATCTTAAATATAGAGATATTTTGCTCCACAACGCCGTTTCCCCAAATGAAATAGGACATTTGTAAGCGAAGATATTGAGTTCGTAAGTTATGGTATTATAAAATTGGAAATTGAGATATCGGCCTTTAAAGATATTGTTGACAATGTTGAGAGTAGGAAATACCTTGAAAAATATCTCAAAAAATAGAAGATGCTGGTTATATTCTGGTCTGAAACCATCAGACAATATTTTTAACATTAATAACATCACAAATTCGCAACAAACCCAAATTGTGAAAAAATCACCCTCGGGCAGATTTTTGGCTATTTCTCCATTTACGATCCTGCCCAAAAGTGTCTGCTTTTGACATGACACGTCACATATTTTGCTCTTTGCTATAACCATTCTATGCAGATAAACTATACAATTCTTAACAATGATCATTTATAACCAGAATTTATAAAATAATAACTTTTGATAATTTAAAGTCACCCTTTGGTGCCCTCACATCTTACATCTGAGCTAACTAAGTCTGTCAGGTACATTATCAAATATGCACATAATGTGTAGTCAGGAATTCTCAAGCCAGTCGTATGATGTGGGCATTGTATGCCATCAGAAATCAATGTATGGCCCTATAGCCCAGGATGTGATTGCAACGTTTATTTAGCATCCAACACTAGCATTATGTATATGAGAACATTATATGAACATTATGAATACCATATACCGGGACATTTTTGTATATTTTTAGCGATATTAATATTTTGTGAATTTGCAGTACAGTTCTAATCAGTTTTGCAATATTTTATTTCTTAGAGACTTAACACATACGAGCTTATTGGGTCAAAATCCTTTCTGTGGTATTTTAAATTTGCAATTCTGAAATTAACTATGAAAATCCTAAATATAAAACCTGATGAAAAATGTCTCCTATAGTACATTAATTCATGTTCAAGTTCAAGGAACTAAGGGAGATACTATGCAGAAATTATCTTGCTGTAGGCAAATAGTTTCTCAATCAGGACACCAAGTCATTTTACGCATACAAATTAATCATGATTTTATAGATATACTTCTATGTCAGTTGATCCCATTACAGCATATTATTTGTGCATAGCAATATTGAATTTATAATCTCATCTTACTCCATCTACACGACGAGGAAGTATTTTTAGTATCAAAATGTCTAAACATACCTGGAAGAATCTACTCAAGAATGTCAATACAATATCAAATTTTCAAAATGATTATCTGATCAACACTTAAAAACTCTTTGATATCTTTTCTACATAATTAATTTGTTACTTTTTCACAAATTAACTGTGGATTTTAAAAACTTCAAAAATGCTGCCTCTGTCAATGTTGCTCCAAATTTACGCTTTATTTAAATGTTGCTAATTTTCTTAAATGATTCTTAATCTCTGAGCTTCCTAAGCCTACATATGAGAATGTTATTGTTTGATTTCCTCAAACATTTCCTTAAAAAAGGCTATTTTGTTAAAAAATTACAATGCCATAGAGGAGAACTGTGAATCAAGATTAGCAGACATATAATTTGCCAGCAATGTGACCTGATGGGGGCATGATGTGACATACATATCTGATAGTGCAAACTCTTTCACAGATTCACACATGTCATACAAGACACCTAACAGGCTACGCTATGAGGTGACTTGAACAACTTCATTATCAGCTCTAAATGATTCAGCATGAAGACATTAATAATTCCCCATAAGAGCATTGAATGTAACTACATTGGGACTGGGCATGTTTGGACTCAATCTCTGTCACAGATCTTCACAGATTCACACATGTCATATAGGGCACCTGACAGACAACACAATGAGGTGACTTGAACAACTTCATTATCTAATATAATTCCCCATAAGGGCATTGAATGTAACTACATTGGGACTGGGCATGTTTGGACTCAATCTTTGTCACAGATCTTCACAGATTCACACTTGTCATATAAGACACCTGACAGACTATGCAATGAGGTGACTTGAACAACTTCATTATCAGCTCTAAATGATTCAGCATTAAGACATTAATAATTCCCCATAAGAGCATTGAATGTAACTACACTGAGCATGGGCATGTTTGGACTCAAACTCTGTCACAGATCTTCACAGATTCACACTTGTCATATAAGACACCTGACAGACTATGCAATGAGGTGACTTGAACAACTTCATTATCTACTCTAGATGATCATATCAGCATTTAGGCACTAATAAAACCTCAAACAATGAATGATACTACACCACGGTTGGGCATCTTTTAACTTGATCTCTTTCACAGAATCACAGTTGTCATATACGCCACCTGACACATTAAGTGATGAAGTATCTTGAACAACTTCATTATCTACATACATGTAGATGATTCAGCATTAAAATACTTATAATTCCTTATACCAGAGCTTGATAGCTACTACACTATGACTGGGCATGGTAGGTCTCAACTCGTTCACAGATTTACACTTTTCAGGCACACTATCCCGGTCCCCGCACTCCGTGCATCCGCGGGTATTCATGCTTGTCGGTGAACTTTAAAAACACCCCCTTTTGCATCTCATTTCGCGAAGTTTTTAGGGAAAAATCACCCCTTTTTTTGCGATTTCGCGAATTATTTGCCCTTCGAAAATACCCCTATTTTCGCTAAAACACAAACGATATTTCTAATATGCCCTTTTCTGGCAAAAACGCGTAGGCTGCTCGATGAAAATACCCTTTTTTTTTTTTTTTTTTCGAACACATGGTTTGATAAAAACACTCCTTTTTTTGTTTCGCAAATCGTGTTTCTTCATCTGAAAACACCCCTTATTTCGCGAAATTTTCGACAAGCATGAATACCCACTGATGCACAGAGTGCAGGGACCGGGCACACTATCTACATGACTATGTGATGATGTGACTGAACAGCTTCATTATTGACTGTACAGTAGATGATTCAACATAAAGATACTAATATTCCTCATACCAGAGCCTTGACAGTTGAGAGACTAAGACTGGGCATAGTTGGGTCTAATCTCCTTCACACAATCACACTTCTTGTGCCTGGATCCTGCCAAACAACCCTGTGAGCTCCCAAGATGCCTAGACTACTTCATCATCTAATACTAAATGATTTAGCATAATTTGCTTCGTCTTTAGGGGCACTACATCAAGGTCTTTGACTCATGTTGATAATATCTTCACAAAAGTGTTCCATAGATGTACAAGATATCGAATGCTTAAATTAACATGCTTCATTTGCGTTGCGTATTATTTTTATGAAGCTACAGTTAGTATAAAGAATTCCTCTGCAAATCCATCATCTCTCCAGCGATCAGACTCAATCTATCTGATAATGTACACACTTTAATAAACCAATATCATGAAGGTTCAAGAGTTGAACCCTGGCCCTCCACCAGATCATTACATCATGGCAACCATGCATCATATACTATGCCTTAGGTGTGTATGAATTGGCATATTACATGCCTAGAGTGTATGTTTGTGTCACTGCCTGAGATGCATATAAATTCACACTTACAATGCCTGGGGTGTGTGGTGGTGTCACATGTATAAATCTCCTTATCATAAAGATCACTTTGATTCAATTTCTATTCTTCCTAGAGCGTATAAAGACCTCAAAATCATGCAGAATCTGGATCATGAACGAGATGTGAACTCTTGAATCATTAGGCTATTCCAGTTGAAATCCATACACCCCCCTATGGATAATACAACCTTAATCTCTCACAAAGGGGTGTAAATTTCAAATGGAGTCACCCATTTAGGTAACCCCATTTGACATTCATACTCCCTGAGTGGAAAATTAAATCATGTCTTCCATAGGGGGTGTATGGATTTCAAATGGAACAGCCCCTTCTTCGGGTAAATCATAACATTAAAGATCTCTAAAGGTTATTTATTTCTTGGGATTAAAATAACACAATAAAGTAAGTGTTTAATAATAATCATTCAATGTTATATTAATGAAACTTTGAAAATCACCACCTGTAAACATTGAGCAGTACTATTTGGCTGATTGACAATACATTACGCACACATTGCTGATTGTTGTATTACAGAATATTGCAAAGGCATCCATTTGAACCCAGGGTAGTATGGTGGCGTATGTTCCCTGGTGTTCCTCCAAGCAGGTAAGTAATCTATTATTTCAGCCTAATTTGTATTGATCAAGGTACTGTAATTTTGAGGTGCAGTAACACATGCAAAATCATGGCAAGCTGAAGTACTCTTGTTGGTTCCTCGCAAGGTCAATATATAAACACGCATGATGAAATAAGTTGCTGGGGATAAACCTTATTCCATCAAACTCATATTCATGTTGTTTACATGCATGAACATGAAGAACCAGCAAAACACTTCAACCCACATTTACTTTTAGTTACTTTACCCTGCTTGAAGCATGAAGTAACTCTTATAGTCAATCCAACAGTTGGGTGTTTTATGAGAATGTTGTGTGCCATTCCAATCTCCGACAAAGAACACATTTTTGTGTATCAAAACGGTTGGATCTGTTACGGTACTTCTCACTTCAAGCTGGATAGAGTATAGCTTAGGTTAGAATGAGATAACTTATTTGACATTCCAATCCCCCAAAACAAAGTTCATTTACCTCTCTGCATCCATGTACTTAAATTGAACCCCAAGTATTTTAGGCCCAATATTTTGGGCTCTCAAGTATTTCATAAGACCCACCCTACCCCCCCCCCCTCAACTTCATTAGCTCCACTTTGAGTAAAACTAAAAATAGTATTGCTCTTTGGGCAAAATTTGGGAACAAAGGGGAATGTTTAAAGGTCTACAACCTATACTTAGGCTCAAATTTAGTTCACTAGACCCAAAAACATTTCAACCATTTGAAAATTATATCTCAGTTCCCAAAGTTTGGCGCTCTGCGCCACATATAACACCCTTACCGAAATGAAAGTTGCCCCCGGATTTTTAGACATCAAACTTGGCAGTTTCGCACCCATACCAAGATGCATATATTCAAGGTCAATTTTCAAGATAACACAGTTGCATGGTAATGGTTTATGAACTTTGTCTTTGAATTTGAAAATATGAAAATTGAATAGACTTACCATTTTGAGTATCTTAGGGCAGTCTGGGTTATTGGGGCACTGCACCGGTGCGAATCCACACGCCGACTCATGCTCCCTGTGGGAAGACAAAAACCAAGTAGAGAGAAAAAGTGCTGTTAACATCAAGGTAGAGATGGACACGGAAGCGACCTGGCATCCATCAGTAACTCACCAGGTCCCATGTGTTATCAAAATCATTTAGCATTGCTACGCTTCTTGAGATTATGTAGACACTCTGGCACACAGACCAGCCACAAGTCAGGGAAGTTTACTAATACCTTTTGCTGAGCCAATTAGAGTTTGTTTCACGCATGGGTGGAAACATCATCGAAGCTTGAACACACTGAGATGTGTCAATAGGGGAGCAGGTTGAGTTCTGTTCCCGCGGCAACCGGGAATTGGCAGATGGATGACTCAGATAGGTAGCTCCCCATTGATCTCCGACGACTTTACGAGGCATGTTGTCCGTGGTTACAAAAGGCACAACTTTTGCAGGGCACACACGACGACTATCAGTCAGAAATCTAGAGAATGTTAGGTTAGGTCGCTGATCACTCGAGCCCAGTAACATCTGGACAAGCCCTCCAAACCACCTCCCGCAAATTGCCAAGGACATGTTAACCAAAGCATTGGAGCCAACGGATGTCACCACCGGCGTATGAAATCTCACAAGGAAAGCCAACCTAGACTAGGAAAGCCTAAAAATGGCTTGCTAAAAGCTATATATATTTGGTATATTTCAGCTTGAAATCTGTTGAATAGGCTCTTTGACTTGACACAGTTGAGTGATATAGTGTGTACTCTCTCTCTCTCTCACTCCCTCAAGCCCCCAATGCTTAGTTTACAGCTTAACATTATTAGTAACCATAACTCATTATTCATTTGAAACCCCCATCAAATAGATCTTTCCTGTTGAGCTAAACGAAGGCTTAATGCACTAATCCCAACCTCGCATGTCACTCTGCATTACTCCGACTTGAACAACTTATCACCTGTGTATATTGGCAGCAAATACTATCATGCCCGTAATAATATTTGGGGGATTCTCGGCCTAGCCAGAAATTCTCCAAGAAATTGACAGATAATAAATAGTGTCATCGTCAGCGTAACACTTTGGGACATGTGACATATGACGATGTGTATCCCATATTGTCTCATTATATATTAATTGGACATACCTTTAGACGAGATCCTGTTACCTTACATAGACATAACAATATGCAAGTGTCTTGCTCTTTCCTCAAAATTTAATTTTGATGTCCTGTGTCCTTTAATGAGCAAAATATGAAGCATGGTACTCCCTTATAATGACTCTTTGTCTCAGAATAGATCTAAAGTGAATCGTTACCTTGCATTATTTAAGTAATGGGTCACAATCTTCTCTTCCTTATTGGGTTTACAGCGGTGGTGTATCAGGCAAAATTTCAAAGAGGAAATTGCACAATTGTGCCACTAATCCTCTACCAAAATACTTTGGCAAAATTGTATTAAACTTTAATAATAAAATTAGCTAAATTGGGATAATTATGGCCTAAAACAGGCCATAAAGTAAGCCATGCTCATCACACATTTTGGTCAATATTGCCCCGTTATTTTGAGTCGGAAGCCCTGGCCGCCTGTTCAGTACACCACTTAGGCTTACAACATTTCAGATGCACTTCATTTGCTACTTATACTGTACTACCATATTCCTATTACTGCTACCTCTAGAGGTACACTACTGCCATGGTACTTCATTGGTACCCTATAGAGTACCCATGCAGGTGCTCTACAGTACACACATCAGAATCACACATACAGATCATGGGCAGCAGTGTACCTTTGGGGTTGGCAGGAATCTGGTAGTGTACTTGAAGTGTCAATCTCTCTCCCTTCTATCTATGTCTGTCTCTCTCTCCATCTGCTCCTTCTCACTGTCTCTGTCTCAGTATAGGGGTGTTATGACGCTATTTGCTTTCCATAGCTAATTTAAATATATCGCTCCGCGGCTTTGTGTCATCAATTACCCCGGCCTATTATTCGTGGTAGTTTTCAGCCAGCCACAGCCGGGAAAGGAGCTAAGAATATTTCACTCATCTATTATATTGTGTGATCACTTTGTTGATGAGAAATTAAAGTTTATTTGTGAAGTTATATTTTGCTCTACGTTTGTTTCTGTTTGAGTCTTTCCCCGTCTCAGAGGAAGATCCATTGGCCATGTGTCTGGTTAAATTTATAGTAATCAGATAACTGGTTAGTGGATCTTCACATCATTTCTGAGTCATATTAGGGGTGTGTGTGTGGGGGCATCTCCTCTTCTCCATCTCTCTGTCTGTCTCAGTGTAGGGGTGTGTGTGTGGGGGGGGTCTCTCCCCTCTTCCCCACATATCTTTATCGCTCTTATTCTCACTACTCTTTGTTACATCTTTTTCTCTCCGCATACATCCATGCTATATACATGATTATACACTATACAGTGCAGCAAAAATTCTTTACTCATTTCAGCAGATTTGTGCAACTTAACTGAATATCCACTCAGACTTTTCCGCTTTCAAAATTTTCCAGATTTCCTGCCCTGTAACAATTTAAACTTGGCTAATATACCGTAAGTATCACTTGTTCCTTGCCCCTTAAAATACCCCCATGAAAGAATTAACAATCCTTGATGCAAAATTTAGACCGTGCTTGGAGGCAATTTATCGGGATACATATAGGATATGTGTGTCTTATTCACAGACACCTCTGTAATTGGATAAATAGCTGATTTGATATGGTGGCTTTAACACTTCACAGCTATGCTATGCTATCGCTGGCTGCATCCATACTGGATATTGAAGGATCATGATCCGGGGGTACTCAGTACAAATGACCATACGGGACGTGCACGCAAACATGGGTAGCATTTTCAGCCTTCTGGTATATCAATGACCCCTTTTTCAAAGCCTAATTTGGTATATGAATGGGTCCTTTTTTCAAAATTTTCTCAATTTTTTCGGAAAACAGCCCAATTTTTCCTTAATCTAGCCAAAATTTTAAAAAAATTTCCAAAATTTTGGGGAAATTTGTAAAAACTAAGACAATTTTGGGTAAATTCGGCGAAAATTTTGACTTTTGGTATATCAATGGGTCCAAATTTCTTGAAAAATTGGTATATTTATGGGTCTACTTCCAAAATCTCAGCGGCACGTCCCTACCAAAACCAAACTTGAGTACCCCCCCGGGATCATGATAATCTGGCACAAATATTACATAAGGATATCAAACTTCACTAGTTGATGGTATTTTATTGTGTACATGCAGGCAATTATATCTGACAAAAAATACTTTATGAAGGTTTGAATATGATTATTCATTTCACTCTTCCTGATATAATACTTTTTGCAAAGTGAATTATAGTGGGAATTCCAATTGAATGAACGCAGCTTTCAATAGCGTGACGAATTTTTGCGTACACTGCGAGATGTACGCCAGCGTGTGCGACTGTGCGTGAGTAATGCGGAAGTGAATCCAACCATGCCAACGCACTCGTGATTGGATAACATTGTATCCAAGGTCGTGC
The DNA here is from genome assembly GCF_039555335.1 of Amphiura filiformis. NCBI lineage: Eukaryota > Metazoa > Echinodermata > Ophiuroidea > Amphilepidida > Amphiuridae > Amphiura > Amphiura filiformis. The sequence goes on from NC_092631.1 coordinate 82,731,737, forward strand.
GTTCGCGTTGTAGTTTGAAATACGCAATATACGATCGCGGTTGGATCGAGTGCAGCTGTTAAAAGCTGCGTTCATTCAATTGGAATTCTTACTATGGTTGATGGTGTTTTATTGTGTACATGCAGGCAATTATATCTGACAAAAAATACTTTTTGAAGGTTTGAATATGATTATTCATTTCGCTCTTCCTGATATGATACTTTTTGCGAAGTGAATTAGTATGTGACCGGTTGCATAACAGATGTGTGGATATTACTACACTTGTGACATAAACATAACAAACCTTTTCATGGGGCAATAATTTAAAGATTTCACAAAGATAGATACTTACTCTGAGCTAGCATTGGAATAAACATCTTCAAAAGTACTATCAATGATTTGAAACATCAGAAAATCTAAAATATCAGCAAAATTCCTAATGCTTTGCATACATTTTGACAGTATTGTAGATGTGCCCATTACATGCCTTACTGGTAAAGATTGGAACCAACCTAACAAGGATACAAATTTTAATCATTTAATCCATGATGGAGGGATTCTGTCCTTGTCGATACATAATTTGTACAACATGTAATTGAACGCAGCTTTTTTTAGCACAGCAGGTTTTTTCCTTTTTTTCACATTTTCAGTAGAATAATACCTAATGAGAACCTATAAAACTAATCCTTCACTTTTAAGCTACTGCTGCAAGTTTCATATATTTTTAGTTTTTCATAGAGAACACGGCCAAGTAAATCTTTCATAAATAAAATGCAAGATCATTTATTTACTCGAAGTCACACAGGATGATATTAAATCTGTGTTATCCTCACATCAATATTATATGACGGCTTTGTATGTTTATCTTTGAAATGGTGTCTCATTAAAACACACAAGACTAGCTCATTTCCTCAAAACAATATACCCACTTGGGTAATATTGTATGTCCTCATTTACTTCAATCGGTCACATCATGGGAAATATGATACATAATAAAAGCCTTGTTCAGACGATTGCTTGTAAAGTCGCTTGTAAGTACATTTAATGTAAACTTACAAGTAGTGGCCGTCTAAACGCACTCGCATGTAGCTACAAGCAAGTTACTCTCAACGATTTTCATGCAAGATATCTTAATGTAGCGCGCTACATTCGAAAGTAAGGCCAGTGTTAACAAGACTTGCAAGTAAGTGTGACCTTATGTTGACCTCGTAATCAACTTCCAGGTCATTGCCTACACATCGTTTTCATCAACACATTCGACTCGTGCAATTTTAAGCTTCTCCGATCCGGTAAATCCATGGCATAATTTTGAAAAGGTTTGAAAACCTGACAAGGGTCATCGCTTGTGGCACCGCATTTACCGGTGATTCTGCATAATTTACTCAGCCAAGGACACCCCTACATGCGAGTGAACGGTCAAAAGTAATGTTGTGTGGACACACACTCCGTTGTAGCGTAATTTAATTGCTGACTCGCATGTAAGTTACATTCGAAAGTAGGGTACCGTCTAAACACACCTAAAGACAAGAAAATGGATATGTGTTATTACACAAGCCAATATTTACTGAGCTATTTGTGTGATTATATTTATGTATCCCTGCAGTTTGATGCAAGTTTTATATTGATGAGATCATCAAACTTACAAGCTAGATGAGATACGATGTATGCAAATAAAAAATCTGAGAAAAATCTGAGAAACTAGTTTGCACTTTTCCAGAAAGCTACACCACCTCCTGCAAATACACAAGCAAATTCTTATAATAAACCATATGTTGAACCTTATCCATTTTCACATTTGTATTATAAATTATGCGTAGATAAGATAGAATTTGATGCTGTTGAGTCAACGTCAGAAAAAAGTGATGAAACAGTCTCAGCTTTCCAAATATTCTTTAAAAATGCAGTATTTATCTTGCCTGAAATGTCTTAGTTAAATATTGAAGTTTGCCTGTCATTTCAAATAAACTGCCTACCTTAAAAACCTTAACAATTCTTTATTAACAGCATACCAGCGGTTCAGTGAGTTATAATGTGTTGTTATGGTCATCATTAAAAATTTTTATCTGCTCCAAGTTTACTTTTGTAAAACAAGTTATAGTCTATGAAAGGCATTAATTTTGCTTGTCCTAGCCCCTATCCAAAATAACAGGTAGTGGTAGGCTGATTCTGAAAAAATAGATTTTGCTCATTTTAATGCCAAAATACCCATGAGGCAGTCAATAACCTTTTTGTTGTAAAAAATCCCATTGGTAGCGCCCTCTAAATTTGGTAACAAATTTGAAAAACATAAATCAAAAGTGATAACATTTTTCATGGGGTATAATTTGTTCATTAAAATGAACAAATTGAGAGGATTCCCGTTAAAAATTCCAAAATCTTCTCTTTTTTTTCAGAATCGGCCTTGTGGATGAGTAGCTACCTAAGACACTGCCAAGACCGAAGAGTCAGTTATAGTTGCTGGAAATGTTGAAAAGCTACCTTGAGCAAACAAAACAGGGGAAAAATATGGTCTGAGCCTGCCGTATGACCCGGGCTTATGACCGTACAGAAAATTCAGTATGCATTTTTAGCCGGAGTGAGACCTAAGGGTTGAGTAAAGTATGAAGATGTTGAAAGCTACCTTGAGCCAGCAGACATAATAACAATGTATGTAAACAAGATAGACAGATAAACAAGATGACTTATAACAACCTAGTAACATCACACAGGCATCACTGTAATGCCATCTCTTACCCTTGGCTAAATATTTCCACAGTAAATAAGTTGTCATGAATTTTAAATATTTCTTTTGATGGCTGGCAAGCAAACATGTAACAAATATAACTGATATTTACAATACCACATGAAATACTGGGCTTGGTTCAGGTGTTCTGTATTGCATAACAAAAGCTTCAGTAAACAGTTGTTCCTCCTATTGTTAAGGTGAGATGGCAGGAACTAACCATATCTTTCCAGTTCCAGCCATTGAACTAAAAACCTACAGTGTACTTCTTCTTATCAATACACTTGGTAATAAGCCAAGGAAGCCAACAATCACTAGGTTTTGCTGTTCTTAATTTAAGATCAATAATATATCAAAATGAATGTTTTGGACATTTTCCCCCTCCCGAGAAAAATCATACAAATGGGGCGGAAATGACACCCCATATATCAAGATTTGGGTCTCCTTTACAGAACCCATACCATTTCTCTTGTGTGTCATCTTTATTTCTCTCAATACTTACGTGCAAACACCACTAGGTCACGCTCCCCTCTCAATTGACCCGCCTTAAGTTCACAACTTGCTAAAATATTTTGTAAGTCATATTGTTTTTGCCGTATCTTATTGACAGGTTCCTCTTTTGCTCTATGTAACATGGAATGAATTACTAATTACATTTGAACAGAGCCACGGTCTACATTCTTTCATATTCTATGATATTTGTGCGATATATTAGACTCGGTCCACACAAGTGTTTTATCGAGTCGACCACGATCATGTTACATTCTTATTCAATGGGTGCGTCTTGTAAAGAATTCACGTAATTTGATTGGTTTTCTGGTGTATAATATCTCACAATAGTTGATAGTGATAATAGTCAGGGCGCGTGCCGCCACGCAACGGCGGCACGCTTGTTGCTCCTCAATGATCGCGCGATAATGCGTTCGCGTAATACACATGCGAGAACTAAAACGCGATTCGGCGGCTTAGATGTTCGTGATGGTTTCGTTCATTTGAAACAACGGGATGTCCTCACAAAAGTAACTTCATTTTTTTCTGAAACAAGGCAGTTTTTCTCGCAAAAATTACATTAAAACTGAATAAGAATGAGAATAAAAGATAGGATTTTGTCTTTTGCCTATCCAATATCGTGTCATAATGGATGGGCTGGCCAATATTTTTATCGTAGTGGATACCGGCTGCGCCGGCATCCACTACTCAAAATGCATTGAATTTGAATGCATCTTGATATCATTAATAGAGTATGACATGAATACAAAATATCAATTTTCATATTAAAAATACAAAACATCTTGAAATTTTTTTTTATTTTTTTATAAGTCAACCATTAATGATCCTAGCATCTAGGTCTAGGTCCAGGGACATTACAAAACCGAAAAAATTTTTTTTTTTTTTTTTTTTACAATTTCTGGAATTTTTCAAAAATGGGGGTGGGACTATACTCGAACGTGGGACTATACTCGGACGAATACGGTAATTAAGGCTGTATGCATCAATGTCTATGGTTCTAATTTATATCATTATCATACTTCAAACCATATTATAAGTACCTATTGTCTCACTATAGCTGTGACACGAGTACAGTACCCTTACAGTCTGAATAAAACCGTCACAGCCATAGTATCTTACCATCAAAATGTTATGGATTTCAAAGAATTCACTGCTGTTCTTTAAGTTTTCATCAAGATTAGCTCTAACTTCTCCAATTTGACTTCTTTAGATACCTAAACTAAAACATGCCAGTTTTGTATGTTTGTGTGTCCTTATACTATGCACTCATAAAACCCTTAGCTGTATACAGGCATGTTATAAAGGTTTGACAGGAAATGTTTTACCCAAATGCTCCATGAATTCCAAATATAATTAATAACTTGTTCTGTAAATGTCAATTGCCTAACTGAGAGCTGTCTGTTCCTCTTTATAAGTTATGCATGGTTTCTGATTTGACTGCAGTACTCACACCAGAATCAAACTATTCTTTTCCACAACTTCTTAAATTTTTGAGTTGTCTTTATTATATTATGCTTCCAAGTAGCTACTTGTTAATGGGCAGCTTGTTGCAAAAGACAAGCCCAAATTGGAATTTTGATCAACTTTAAAGTCTCTAGTTGGGCAAACACTTCATCAACCTTTAACTTTAAATGTATTCTAGCCACAAAAGCTTTCTAGCCACAAAAGCTTATCAAATAAGTCTATGTCCGCATTTGACTTTATGAAAGCAGATTCACATATCAGACAAAGTATGTTGGAGATATTTTAACAGTGTAATGTACTTAATATTAATACCTGGAAGGATTTGAATGCACTATAGTTACTAGATGTGCGATAAGATCCCGAGGCTGATTGGATCACATATGACCAGTGCTATACTTGGAACATGTGTATACATGCCAAGAAAAACACATTGGATATATTCTGCAAGACTGTGATAAGTGCCTGATATATTTTGAATGAGGAGAGTGAAAAAGGAATAGAGGATAAAGAGAAACAGTAGAATTTAAAAAAGCATGGTACAAAAGCTGCTTTGAATTTTGAAAATACTAGGCATGCAATAAATCGCACAAGCTGGCAGGTGTCTTATGGCACTCCTGAAGAAGTTAAAGAGTTTGACAGATTTCATAAGGTGAGCTATAAATCACACTCGGATAGGCATTAAAGGTGAGCCCTCCATGAGTATTCACTCGCTCACCTTAAAACTCAAAGCTTGTATAAAGACAGAAAAGTGAAAGGGAGAGAGAGAAAGAGAGAGTAGGGAGAGAGGTGTAAGAGAGGTGAGAGGAATGACAAAGACATGAAAACAGAGACAAACAGATAGGAAACAACATGGGAGGGATGAGAGGGAGAGTCATAGACAGAAAGAGGCATATTGTAAAGCAGACAGACAAACAAACATTACAAACAGAGGAGAAAGAAACACAAACATGGGGTAGATAGAGAAAATGAACAAACCTACAAGAGAGATAGATACACAGACAGATATAAGGGCATATAAGATAGAGACCAAACTAAAAGAAATGTACACAGACTCAAGACTTACACCCGATAGGCACAATCAAGATTATGTCCTTAGTACAAAAGGAAGACCTTACTGCTGGCACAGAAGTGTTTGCAAGTCATTTAGAGTCCATTAACATCCCCATTGAGACAGCATAAACAGGATAATGCCATGCTTTCAGATTGCCTATAGCCAGTGAATATGATATGGAATAAGGTTCATCAAAATGCATAAGGCAACAAGATTTTGTGAGTATGAAAAAACTAGCCTTCATAACGTTATAGCCAGGGTTCGAAATTTTGGTTGTCCGGTTGCCCGGGACAACTAAAAAAGTCGCCGGACAACCAAAAATACTGATTCGGTTGTCCGCTGGACAACCATAAATCTAGCAAAAAGTCACATTTGTAGGCCTACGGACAACCAAAAACTTAGACGGACAACCAGAAATTGTAATCTGGTTGTCCGTGGGACAACCATTTATTTTCCCTAAATTCGATCGGATTTCCGGACTTTTTGTCCAATCGTGACTGTTGGAAATCCAGACTTTTAAAGTGTCCAAAGGCGAAAAAATCCAGCAAAAAAATAGTTCAAAATCATATATCCTCAATTTGAGAGCTCATTTTGGACATTTCCGTAATTTTTCCTTCATTTTATTGGATTTCCAGGCTTTCTCAAGTGACATTTGCATCTGGAATTCCAGTCGTTTTCAGAAAGCAGACATGGAAATCCAGACATTTCTTTTATTGAAAAGTAACTCCTCTATAGGGGGTGTGCACTTATTTTCTGGAATAGCCCATTGCATTCTGCCAAAGCTAAGCCATTGCTTTAAAAAAAAATCTATACTAAAGTACAATACTGCTATAACATAAAATCAATGATTTCCTTACCCTCGGAGTATAAAATAATATAGTCTGCTTGAAACGGAATTCAACTTGATTAGCTTAATAACATTTGCTACCTTTTTGTATGAATTTAAATTTAAAACTAGAAAATAGATACTTGTAAATAAGTTTTCAATTTGTGTTCAGCAATGACAACATGTGTTGATCACTGTATAAGGAAATAATTATGCCTACCAAATTGCTAAGATCAACACATTCAGAAATCAGGAAATACTTGTACCAGCAGTGTTGTGAAGATAAAAAACCCCATTCCAAAAACAAAAAACACTTACAAATAAAAATCAGGAAAAAAACTACAAAAAAATGCAAAGACAAATATTGACAAACAGCATAGCCGTATGCAATTTATTGTTATTTTAAACTAAATGAGCAAATTCCCTAAATTCCCTGTTTTCTCTCACTTTCTTTAGCCCACTTCTTTCTGAATTTTTTGATGATAAAATGTTCTTGGAATTTGAAAAAAAAGAAACATAGGCAGTAAAATGCAAATGGTCATCTGAGACAAACCTACATGTTGTGCCTGATCGATGTGAGAGGTTCAATTGTGCATTCTTTCAACCATTAATACAATACAATATGATCTCTAAAGGTCTTCTACAAACTACAATACCGCAATATCTTTTAATTTAAAACACACAATTCTGCAAACCTGCCATTCCCTGAATATCCATACCTGCAGAGTTAAATTGATCACTGAATTCTCTTGATAAATGTTGCAAGTTTCTTATCACTCTACAACATGACCACAAGATGCTTACATTCAAAGTCTTATTCTAGGCTTCAGATAATACACTAGTAAATCACATCCTCTACAGACATACAATGCATACATGTGTGATAGGCAACAATAATCACATTGGAAATGAGTAGAGGCAACCACTAGTCAAATACATGAGTGTGACCTCACCCTATTTCTGGAGCAATAATCTACTATAAAGGGTATCCTTTACTTTTAGAAATACCAAATACCCTGTTTTTTGCCTTAAGAAAAAAGATTATTATCAGAATTTGAGATGGTGAGGGAGAGAACGGTAAATAGATAAGAAAGAAAGAACAGTTTACCAATCCAAAGTGTAACAAGACAACAAATAAACACAAATCCTGACTGGCACCAACTTGAAAAAAAGCAAGGGAATGTGATGGCATGGGATTCAAACCCACGACCTTCCGATCTCTAGACGGACACTCTATCCATCAGGCTACCAGCTCCCACTGATAAACGGTGGTTAAAACTAGGTACTAATGTAGACAGTCGAGGTATACAATACACATAAAGATATTATGCATATACACAAGTGAAGGAGATCATTTCTGAGGCTTAATCGTTTCCCCAGCATAATATAAATAAAGTAGGAAATGGGGCTACGGATCCTGCACAAGAACATAAACACAATGGGGAACGACTACTCGCTACAAGAGGAAACTGAATATAATTAATAAGATTCTTCATTGTGTTTATTTGTTCTTGTGCAGGATGTGTATCCCCATTACCTACTTTACAGATAGATAGATACATAGACACATAGAAAGACAGAGAGAGGGAGGGAGAGCATGGGGGAGATCCTCACCCTATTTCGAGAGCATGCATACTCCACCCCGAAGGTACATTCTATAATTTTAAGAATATCTTATATTGTCCCCTGATCCAAGCAAAGAATAGAAGAGTGAGAGACAGAGAGTGAGACATACACAGAGACAGAGAGGGACATAGATGGAGAGGTAGTCATTCAAATTGTTCATAATTTTAATTTGTTTACAATACTTCAATACACAAGATTCTAAACACATAGACTCTGACACAGACCAAAAACAGAAAAGCCTAATGAGTAGTAGCACCGTGGGCAATTCCAACATAGCCAGAAAGCGTGAGACGACAAAATACTTCAAAGAAAGACTTCATAATCAGTGTAACCTTAACAGCTTGGTGAATCTCAGCATCATGCACCTGTCTGTAATTTGCTCCTCTAAAACAGTGAATCTCGCATGTCCTATTTTCTCTATTTACACTTCTTTTTATAAGTTAATATTTTAGAAGTAGGTTACACATTTTACCGTACACGTCTCATTCTCAAGATTTGCCTTAAAAGTGTGTAATTCTTATTCTAATCAGGTGACAAAGGTGGGTGGATGGCACAAGATTCTCCCTGTATATATCCACCTTGCCAACAGCATAAGTGTCCATTATTCAGAACAACACTTCTTGAGAATCACTGCAGGAAACTACATGTCTGATCAATGCTAACTAGATGGGTGTATAATTATGTCCCCTATCACAGACTTTGGAAAATAGATGCACAAAATGTCTATTAAAAGGGCATTTTGTGATCCACAGCATCATCCCCCACCACTTTTCTCAAAAAGTGGAGATTTTTATACCACTGGAAGCCTTTGGCTACAAAATGTTTATGTACCAAAAATTTCTTGCAGATTAATTCGTTTTAGCAAAAATATCGCATAATTTGAATTGTTCTGGTGCACCTGAACGAAATAAACAATACATTGTAGCAGTGTAATATGCATAATCATGCATAACTCTCATGCATCAACTGAAATTGTGAGAATAAGCTTTTTTCATGGATATCATAAAAAGAGGATGCTAAGATCACGAAATACACCTTTAATTGTCTAAGAATAATTACTGCATGCTCCCTCCATGGAAATATTTTTAATACAAAATCAGTTATTCTAGACTTGCTTAACCATCTTAAAATAGACGTTAAGGAAATGTACAAAGCTGCTGATTCCTGCATGATGAAACCTATCCCCACATCTGTATTGAGAGTGATGCAGGAACCATGCATTGCGGATAGGGTTTCCTTAATGGCTAGTTATGGGCTGGTCTTGACACCTTAGCCGGATGCATGCCCCATCACCAGTGTTGTGTGTTGTATTGATTACTAAGCGCATTCTGCCAAAGTGATGGGCAACTTACAGGTACATCTGTACAGAATTGTACTTTGGGGTTAAGATAACCAATATCTCCTTGAGATATTGTTTTCTGGCATATTCAATAGGCACTATATCCTTCACCTCTCTGCTGACTTTCTGTTCATTTTGAGAGAAAAGTTCTCAAATGGCATTTTTTACAGCACTACTGTGAACCAACAAAAAATACATGTAACAATAAACAAGCAAAGCTGTCAGCTTTGCTTGTTAAACCTAACTTACAGGAGGATTTTTGCCAAAGTTGAAGGAAGGAAGGAAGGGTGGAAGAAGATGAAGAGAACCTTTTTTTCTCGGCTGCGGTTTTGAACCTGACACCTCGGGTGCTAAATACACGAACAGCAATAGTGCACAAAGGAATATACATTGGCCAAACAAGCTTTCACATGATGATGCAATCGCATCACATGGGATACTTGTGCTATTGACTTTTTTGGCTGTGATTTTTTGTGGCTTTTGGTCCTGTTAGGGTTGAACCGCATCTGTGCAATTGTGCATTAACACACTCTGATGATACTTTTTACAGCACTTTGGTGAACTCACAAAAATACAAGTCACAATAATATATAACAAAACCAACCAAGTCACCATTGCTTTAAACCTCAAATGTGCAACTGGGTTGTTGCAATATCACATCTACACCCAGGTCCTGTCAATATGCCAAGTGCCATCATTTTGTCTTGACCTTACAAACAAACCTCTTATGACTAGTAACCTTAGCTAAAAATATCCGCACCGAACATCCACAGAATTTCTTCAATATTACACAAAATATAGCTTACTTGTTGAATGCAGTCCTGCATTGTATGCTGTTTATTTGACACAGAAATTGAGCCATGTCTTGCTTGCGGTGAATTATTGCCTGGTTCGCATTGAAGATGCTGTTTACTATACAAACTCTAGTGTCTAGTCCATGTGTACGTTCTCACAGCATTCATCCACTGCAGATGTGATTGAAAATGAAGTAATTACCCCTTTCTTTAGATCTATTTAAAGCAGTATTCATCTTCATAGGATATATGAATAAATTATTTCTTGTTATGCCAATGCCATGGCAGCGCAGCATCCTATCTTAAATTGATGGCAAGCACAGAAATCAGGAGTTCTTGGAAAGGTTGCTGTTAAATAAGACCTCTGGGAGTGAAAGGAAACAACACTAATGAAGTCCGATTTATACTCCACATCGCAGTGTGATGCGTTGCTGTGATGCTTTTAAAACATCACAGCATCACAAAAATTTCATCATACGATGATGAGATATTTTAAAAGTATGTGGGGTCTGCATCTCCTTTTATGGTCATTCTGCTGACATTGATTTTCCAGCAGCCAATCAAAAGTGTACACGGCCGCAATATGAGCAAAGTTCAACTCTCATCACCAACAAAATTTCCAAGCTCGTAAAACCTGGTTCAGATTTCAGTTTTAAAAGTATTGCAGCATCACATCACGTGGAGTCTGAATCCGACTTTACAAATGCCATATATATATATATATATATTCTATCCAATAAACAACCCAGGGTAGTTGTTTTTCAAAAATGAGAGGTTTAAAACCGCAGACCCTAGAAAGAAACAATACCTCATTTGGAGGCATTTTGTCATGATTTCTCAGGCTCTATACATATTGATATTTCAGCACATAGTAGCATGTACCCTAGTAAAATTCTCCCAGAGTTCCAAGCTGGTCCGAGACAACAAAAAAATCATTTTTCGCCACACCATAATGAACAGTGTTCCAACAGTTCTCCCAAATACATAATTCTCCTCTCAAAATCTGCGTTAGCTTGCTATCCTCGTGTTTACCATTGACATATTCATATACATACTCAACCCCTAATCAAATTGATCAAGATTGGTTTTGAAGTGACTTCAAACTAATAAACTGTATCCATCCCAATATTATCAGTGGAAGAATAAAGTGACTTTCAAAAGTGCAAGAGATGCCAGGGGTTTTCAAGAAGCCCTTAATATGCCCCCACCTAACCTTTTCCAATCAATAAATATCTTTCCATCTCAAAACAACCAAATTCATAACAACAATCAATGAAGAGAAGACACAATGTAAAAGGAACGGATGTCATCTAATTCCGATTGGCTCCAAGCAATACGGCATAATATTTCACCATTCATTAGGTATTTAATCCGCCAGACGATAAAATTCTAAGATATTTTTGCTGATTACAATACAGCAAGAACCTCTCTCTAGCTCAAATTGTCTTGTTGTTTTCTCTGCATATTGGAGGAGTGGAGTTGTTCATATTATATTGGCCAATCTTGACTCTTGGTAGTCTGATGTAGAAAGACCAATTTTTCCTCTATCTTGAAATATATATCCATTAATGAAGCATTCCAGTACAAAAACATGCAATTTTTTTGAAAATTCAGAATTATAATTTTGAAGGGCAAATTCCCAATTCAGTATCAAATTATCAACAAATAATAAGAGTTTTGATATGTATGTATCACTTGCATGTAAAGAACAACCAATATTCTCATGACTCTTTCCCCCAACCTGCTGAAACAGAATGTGATATTGATATCAAATGCATTTTTTGTTCTGCCTTTCTTCACAAATTGTGATATGATTTTAGCATTTTGAAAAAAAATTGATTTTGTTCTAACCCAAGATAGGATAGCTTTGTTAACCATGTACATACCATAGGTGTAGATCCCGGGGATGGGGGATAAATTCCCCATATTTTGCCGGGGATGGTCCGTACACTCATCCCCCAATGTTGACGCTTGTATGTGGGTTTCTGACCAAATTAACCTCATATTTGGCCATTTTAGCCCCCAAAGTGCCAAAATTTGGGCGCTTCGCACAAATTTATTTCACTTTTGTACTATATTTCACCAGTTTTGCTTCAAGATGGCAAAATTTTTCACGCGCATTTGTACCATAAACTTATTTTGTCGCCAAAAGGTACTGGATTCACATTACTTCAAGAAAATGTTTCCAACCCCTTCCCCCCCCCCCCCATGTCAACAAGAAATCTACGCCACTGACATATACATAAAATTAGTCTTGAAAGTCAGGTCGTTTCTGGATTTTCTAGATTTCTACAATTGAACACTCTACTCCAAATGAGTAAAGATGAACTAGTACATGTATGTTCACTGCAAGAAGAGTGCAAGTTGAAGTGTTGGTTCAGTTGGCTTTTATGACTTTGAAATATTCAATGGTTATAATTGATTCAGGCAACAGGTCCCAATCAGTGCCAGTTCTAAGTATATATTATTAGGTCATATGCCTGGGGTTGTGTGCATAGAATGCTAACAAGCTATCAAGTATGAATATGTAGAAAAGGCTAATTTATGTTATTCAGTTTTATTTGAACTATATAACGAATAACATGCATTTTTAGCTGCACCTGAGCACGCATAATCTTCCTATAATTGTTACCTGCTTGTAATATTCAAGTTTCAATGTTGAAATCAAAAGCCAAACGTTGTCAAAGGTCAGCCTCCGGTTGTGATCAGATCGTGTCTTCACACCACCTGATGTAATAAGATCAAGATTTGATGCTTTTTTTTCATCCAGCAGGATATTTTGTGTTTGCGGTTAATTTCACAAATTTCTGCATATTTAAACACCCGTAAAAACATTTTTTCCCGTAAGCTTTTATGTGTAGCTAGTTGAAATTATGAATTATGAATTAAAAAACTGCGAATTGTTCAAAACAACCAAAATCAATCAAACTTAACCCTAAACCACCAATAATCTTACAAGGAAAAGCACTGCGCATGCGTGCATCCCACACGATGCCATGATGCAATCACTTTGTTGGCTAGGCCAGCGAAAGCCTATGGCTACCGGCCAGTGATCTTGTGCTTGGCACGCAAAGGGTCTAAGGTTTGAATCCCCAAGTGACTTCTTTGTTCATCTGCTCTCCTTTTTTGTTCCTTCTTTCCCTTCCAATAGCAATAAACCATTGTCCATGTTAAGGTTAATGAAATATCCTGCTATACAGGAGCAGTATTTATAAACCACCTGATACTGTAATGATCTACGGAGCGATTGCCGAACAGGGTACAACTCGACTAGTCTTATTACAAGACCCGGTGTTGTCACTTCCTATTCAAAGGCGTAACGCATGATCGCTTCCCAAAGTCAAAAATACCCCCCTATTTTGCGCGGTTTCAAGAACATTTTCAGCATTTGTTACCCCTATTTTACACAAAAACGGGTACAAATTAGCCTTAAAAATTACCCCTATTTTTTGCATTTCAAGTACACTTTTACAAAAGCACCCCTTTTTTAACATTTCTAGAACACATACCGGTACCAAAGAACACAGCGGCCAAACTGGGAAGTGAGTTCCTGAATATTACTTGGAATGCACATAAGTTTCACAAAAGTGAAATCCGGGAGTAAATTGAGCAAGAAATGGTGTAATGATTTCAACATCAGGATTCACAAAATATACCATACCCTATTTTTTAATTTCGAGTACACCGTCATTCAAAAACAACCCTATTTTTTAAATATCGCGAACATTTTATGTTCGCGAACATAGTTTAAACATAACCCCTTTTTTTTTTTTTTGGGAACGATCATGCGTACACATAGTCAATGTTAAGTGATAACACCGGGTTACAAGACTGCTCTACCCCAACCATAACCCATAACCCTAAACTCCGTAAACGAGGACTGGACTCAAGTCTAGCAAGTTGCACCCTATTCGGTAGTCGTACCTGATCTACTGTCATCAGGTATGTATGTGGGAAACACTAAATAGGGTCCAGTCTGATTGGACTTCATCTTATTTATTTAATCCAGCTTAGTTTCCTACTCATATTATTCTGACATGGCACTTCACTATTGGATTGGGACATTCCGGTTGATATCTGTACACCCCCTATGAAAGACATGGCCTCAATAGTTCACACAATAGAATTACAAATGTGGTTATCTGAATGGGTGATTCCATTTGAAGTCTAGCCCAACCTGTGTGGAAGATTAAAGTCATGTCTTCCATAGGGGATGTGGATTTTACCTGGAATAGCTCAGTATTGTTTATTAATATTCCAGCGCTGTCTCCGGGATGCATTGTTTATAATTCAATTTTCTAGATAGAATTTCATTTATTTTTTTTATTTTTTTATTTTTTTTTCATTTTCATTTAAAATAATAAGTCGAGCGTGTGATCAAATTGCGGTCCGATTGTAATACATTTTTGTTTCTCACATTGAGGCCCATCACTCAAATGTTCTTATTCCAAGTTTTGGGTTTTGGATTATAGAAGCAAAAATGTGTATATCCTTCAATTTCACTGGGGTTATGAGATAAATGTGACCTCAGTTTTTATCTGATATCTGCATTTTGATTGGGTAAAGTAGAGGGGATGATGCTGGTAATCTGGTTAAGCACTTTTAAGTTTAATTGTAATACTAAAGGATATTTTTGTTCATACTTCCATGGTCCGGGTACCTGATGGTGATGATTGATTGCGTAGAAGATGCAAGGTCTCCTCCTCTTCTCCGCGCAGATGACCAATATAGGTCAACCATCACGTTATCATGAACATTCATCAGCCAATCAGTGCAATTGTTTATCACTTCTGTGTTTATGCTCATGAGCACTTTACAAAATTTACTTTAAAAGTGAAAAAAGTATATAAAATTTACTTTCCTGAACTGAAACAAACAGTAAAAGTAAAATACACATCTTTCTCACCTCAAAGTCCCTGGGCCTGTATTGAGTGCAAATGGTCAAATGGTAAACATCTTTAGGTCCCAGACAGATGGTTCCATCGTGAAAATCCAGTGCCTCTTACGTAAATATTTGCATTTAAATCAAAATTAATAGGAGTGTCCAGTGTATTACTAACCCTCATCACTATATATAATTACTGCCTAAAGTTAAAATTTATTATTAATTATAACCCCTTTCCTTTTATTGTATAACAACTATCAACATTACTTCTCACCATAGACTTAAATTATCCTAAAATTCTAAAGAGCCCAACCTTTTCTTATATCTCTACACTATAAATGGAGCATACCGCACAGCTAGCTAGTTACTAATCAATTTTCTTGGCTAGGGTACTAGCTCTAGTTTCTAGTTAGCTAGCTAGCTCCATCTATGCAACAAGCCGTAGCTTACCGCTTCAGTTTGTACCTTGGTATATCCTCAACACGTAATCTTGAACACAACGGGATGAAATTCCTCTTCGGTTTCACCATTGTGAATTACTCCTCCATGCATACTCCGCACACCCACCAAAATATGTATACATCCATGCTTTTAGTAGCTACACTTTTCTACCAAATCCCATCAGTTCTGTTTACATTAATCCTTGCATGGAATTAATCGATATATATCGCAGAAGTCGCAGTGGCCGTCGTCGATGGGTAGTCGACACAACCAAGTTGCCATGACAGACACAATCTCTTCTACGAGACACTGGATACAGCCTGATGCTGCAGATGAACACTGTACTTGGGTTAACTCTTTGGATGAGGTTACTCGTTTTCTATCCAAACAGCTGATTCTCTATTCCATCGCTACTCAAGAATATTCCATGTATACATCAAAATCAACTTGACATTATCGGCTTGTACATATTCAACAAAAGTTGAAACTAATACTGTATCTGACATCCAGACGTGAAAGCAGAGGCTTAAAATTCATCAGTCATGATATTTTCCGATGTTAGAACAGACAAGTGTGCATATAGTCAATAACGCTGTACCGTGCATGCAGCAATCAAGTTGCCTGTGTATTACCTCCATACGTGACACTAAGGCGATGTACTTATCCATCCCATTGCATCTACGCTTTAATATTACCTCTGCACCATATCCCCGAGACATTTTCTCGTAATTGGATCTACAGCCCAAAGCCACTTGCTAAAAATGTCCCCCATTATCATCACGGTTTTTGTTTATTAACCAATAGTCTTGATATAATGGCATCCATATATATGTAGATATATATATATATACATCTATAATTCCCATATGTGGTTGACCTAGCAGCAGTACAACTTGTTTTGGCTATTTCTCGCTTTCTAAAGAGCACTAGTTTTGCCTCAATGCATAAAAGATTGCTTGGTTTTACACTTACGCAGAAGTCAAGCTAAAATAAATCACTCAGAATAGACAAGAAAGTAAATAGTCTCTTTCCTCATTGCATACCATTGAATATTGATGATTAGTGACCCCAAATGATGTGCTACTACGGAGACAGCTCTAGCGATTGAGATGGGTACTCATCAACTCCAATAAGCACAAACTCTGCTTCAACATGTTATTTTATTCAAATGCCAGGTTCCTGTAAGTGCATTAAAGTGACCTTGAATGAACACTTTTCCCTTCTCTTGTATTAAAGCATCAGTAATGCTGATTTAGCTGCAATTGAATCAATATCATGTCTAAAAAGCGCTTTATCAATAATGTTGATAGAAGCCAAAACAGATTGCTAATGTCCGAGTTAAGAGAGTTAAAAAGCGTAAAGAAATGTTGGTACAGCTCGATAGCCTGCTCATGTACAACAACACATTAATGAAATAAAGCATAAAGGTATAGAATCTATTTGACATTAATGCTGTTGGAAAATAAATATGCGTTGTAACATATGAATGTTTTTTTGATATTGTTTTATTGATTTGCCATGTGGTTGATCCAAGACTAACTGACTGCTTGACTAACTCACTTTATCACTTTACCAGCCTCATCAGATGAATTATTCTATATGCAGAGCTCATAAATTTGCACTTTCACAAGACTATGAACCATATGATGATAAATTGACAATATTTGTATACTCTGTGTTTCTCAAGAACTGCTCTAATTTAATTGAGGCAAACACGTTGTTTCCTGTAGGTGGCTTGAAAACCAAAATGCAATTTTTTTTTTATTATTAATTTATTTAATATTTTTATTTTAGAATCAGGATTTATGGCAACATATGCTTCAAATCGCAAATATAATTTTAATGTCAAATCAGTGCAAAATTGGCTAGATTTGAATGACAATTAATTTTTAATAAAAATTAAGTTTAAGGATAACCATAGATTGATTTGAGGTAGAATTTATGGATTTTATTTAAACATTGCTAGTAAAACAAAATGTATGACAAAAAATCATTTTGAACAATTTTTTATTCATTTCTTTACTCACAAATACAATTTTTTTCTAAATTTCAAAACAAAAAATTAATGAAATGCGGTAAAATTGCTCTAAAAACTAAATGCATGCAGCCTACAGGAAACAAATTTGTTTTATTTTTAACCATATCTAATCAGCTACTTTTTTAAAAATTTCAATTGAATAATGTGAATAATTCATGCTACTTACAAACAAATTGAGATTCACATTTAAATCAGTTTATTTATGAACCACATTAAAGAAAAAAATCTTGATATACAACTATACATTTAAGTTCTAATCATATGAACTGCTATATATTTCAAGTTATCTTTGCAGATAACTTTTCAAACAAAACTGAGAAAAACACTTCAAACTATAATAAATAAATTGAGATTCACATTTAAATCAGTTTATTTATGAACCACATTAAAGAAAAAAATCTTGGTATACAACTATACATTTAAGTTCTAATCATATGAACTGCTATATATTTCAAGTTATCTTTGCAGATAACTTTTCAAACAAAACTGAGAAAAACACTTCAAACTATAATAAATAAATTGAGATTCACATTTAAATCAGTTTATTTATGAACCACATTAAAGAAGAAAATCTTGGTATACAACTATACATTTAAGTTCTAATCATATGAACTTCTATATATTTCAAGTTATCTTTGCAGCGTTAAGTGCCACTTGTTTTCTTCTACAATTTTTCAATAATTCATATGACTTTTCAAACAAAACTGAGAAAAACACTTCAAACTATAATAAATTAATACTTGAATCTTTCAGAGACAGGAACACACACTCATAAATGAAAAATGATGGAATGAATAAACATAGACTACTTGTATCTTGAGCAACACATTAAAGCCATAATATGCAATACTTTTTTTATTCTTTGTCAATCTCTAATAAATACCGGTAATATAATAAGTCAGGAAGGTTTTCTGGTCATTTTAAGCCAAGATAATGAGGTAAAATTAAAGAAAATTAAGAAACTCAACTTACTAACTGTGGTGTTACTATTATGTGGGATTTAATGTCTTGTTTTAAAAAGGTATTAATTGCTTTTTTATCCTACAACTGTAATGCTGAATCCAAATGGGACATGTGTAAACAAATTTAACAAAACTACCAAAAAATCAGGTTTGAAAAATTAACCAAATTCATTTTAAAGATCATGACTTTGAAGACTCTATCAGTGCTTCGCTAAATCAGAAATCATCAAAACCAGATTGTAAAATTTATAACTATGTTGTAATATTTCCATAAAAAATAGATTAGTATTTCTTTTCCATAAAATGTTAGCTTTCACTGTCAGATATGTCCGGTTTTAACTTTGAGCTGAACAACTGAGGTAAAGCAAGGAAAATGGGAATTTACTACAGCACGGTCATTTTTCAATTTCGGATTTCAATTTTGACTAAACTACAGCACCTTGAGTCTTGATTTTTGCTGGGTAAAAAAACCCTTGGTTCTCAGCTGGTCAGTTGGAACAGATTTGTCCAGTTTTTCTATTTTGCCTCTTTTAAAGTAACAATGAGAGTTGTAATTGTGTTGCTATGCAATTCCCTTTAGTACCAAATAGCTTAAACAAAACAAGGCCAAAAAAATTGAAATTTTTAATTAAAGCTTCCATCCATTTAGAATCGACAACCATACAAAATGACATGATAACCTTCCACTTATCGAAACCTGAAGAAACAATTCCCTGCATCAGACATGTATAATAGTCAAATTGATATTGACAAGAACATAATACTACTGGGGAATTCCCTAAAGAGGACTAGGTTCTACTGGATAGATGGGATCAATGTCCACAAACAACGCTGAGGATATTTTGCTTTTAGCATAGCATGCAGGACTGGACATGCTATGTTCAATACATAGTGCCACTTGGCAGGTCCTTCCCTGCACATTTCTTACATATATTTTTCTAGCATGTGAGGTGTAAATATGGAAAGTAGAGTCCTGATTGACAAATCAAATCATGTTGTGAAATACCAGCACTTTAGTGGCTCATCATACATTACAAAGAAGGGACTGGGGTACTTGAGCCCCTCAGTAAGCATGGTAAATACCCAAATGCTTTCTCCCTATAAGTGCCCATGGGAAATGCCTTAGACACTGTGTTTAGCCCTTTTAAGCAGGGCCGTAGCAAGGGGGGAGATAGGGGAGGCCATAACTGCACCACTTTGGAGAAATTGTTTATAGCTAAAACCTACCCGGATAACGTGAAACACATAGCCGGTTTGATGTCCACAAATTATTTGAAAGACCTGTAGTGCAACTTTAATATTCCTACCTCCAGATATTCAGGGAATCTAATCAATTGCAAATGTCAGCCCTAATAATTGTGTTTCCATTTAACACTTTCAGGATGTCAGCCTTGATTTGTAGCAACAGATGTGTAAACCAAGGGGTTGATATCTGATTTTTTTTTGTTTTTGCAGCCAACTTTCAGGGCTTTTCATGGTCATTGGGATGTTGAACCACAAGACTCAGTTAAGTAGGAGATGAGAAATGGAGTATTCTTTATTTCAGAGCTTACTATCTTTTTCGCCTCTTGTTTTGATACATATTATTGTTTAGATCGCAAGAAACTTTTAAAAATGCACTCTTACTAAGGGGATCTTGTTATGGGTAGACGAGGTATTGTTGGTCAAAGCAACCTAAAAAACGATTTTCATTATCTATATCAATATATTATTGAAAATTAACACCTTGATGTTTTGCAAAAGTTCATTCTACAAATCATATACTTTGCAAACTTGCTTAATTTATTGTTGTTAATGAGTTATGTACGTTTTACAAAAGTGTTGTTGTTTCAGCCCTTTTTACAACGTAACTCAAGAACTGCAGCACCTATAAAAGTGTATCTGTGATATTTTAATTCTTCTACACGCTAACCGCTATGAATTGAGCAATGCAGTTTTTGCCAAAGCTCACTACCATTCGTAAGATGCTGTGAACTACCAAATCACAACAGTTTAAAATAATTAATAACCTTAACATTTGCTTTCAACACTAAAAACTGTTTTCTTCAGCACCATCTCCTCCAACTTATAGGTATGGTAACTTGTTATTAATTTCAGCAGCAATATGGCATGGAAAGCAACTAGTGTCATACTGTGGCTCAGCCCTAAGCTGCACATAATACGATACTTTACACTATAACTCCCCAAACCACCTCACTCGATAACAAACAATATTCCTACCTTTAAGGCCAGCCAGCCAGAAATAGGACACTCCACCATCACAATTCTCATAGCACTTTACCGATTATCATGCGACTTATATTGGATTGTAACATAAAACACAGTGCCTCTCAAAAAACAGATAAAATACTGCATGATGGTACCCCACACGGAATTACAACCGATTTTAAGGTGTCTTCGGCAGGTTTTATTGTATCCTTAGTTCTAACTCTAGTATTGTTACTGAAGAATTTGACGATATTACTGCTTTCAAATGTTTAAGGCAACACTAACCAAGTTAAGATATGGTCTGACCGTCTGACCTACACAGGTGAAATTGTAAGCAATTTGAATTATCAGTAAAATAGGGAGAAAAATTGAAAAAAAAAATTCAGCTTTAACCTTTGTTTTTTAGGCATCATTTTCATTTTTTCCCACAACTGCTGACTTTAGCCTGAGTGAATCCACATATTGTGAGAAGCATCTTGTAAATTTAATAGCATCAGGTGTAATTGACTTAAATGTAACAAAATTATAGTTATTGTACTTCCTGATCAATAAATGAAATAAACTTCACTAAAAAAACAAGGTGTTTCATTGTTTCTTGAAACACATTGTTTCTACTGAAGATAACAAAGCTATTATCTACTAAAGATAACAAAAACTATGCTATCTACTGAAGATAACAAAAACTATGCTATCTTCTACTCCTTGCCTTATTTCCTCTACAATTCACATTTATGCCAATTCCTTAGATCTCTACCATTCCTAACATATATTCCATCCTTTTCATAATGTTTTTGAAAAGATTCATAGGGGGAGCATCACCTTAACTAATCAGTACCCATTTACAGTCACATCCATATTTGATACATTTCAAATTGTGTTTCAACATATCAAATTCACATTTTGATGTCCTACCTGACATGATGAAGCATACAGGTAAATTTAAATTTTGAGTGGTAGCAGTGAATATGATGGATTGCATCATTACAATTTTCATCTATAATAACCCATCAATGGAGCATGAGTCATATACCTGCACAGGGCTCAGGGCCCATGGTTTCACAAAGGGGGGGGGGGGTACTATTTCCCTGACTTGAATACCCAAATGAAGTCAAAATGGGCTAGAAAACAATATAATAATAATAATATCATAAAAAAGTCAAATCAAATTCTGCAACGGGTGGACAAAAGTGAGGGACCTGCACATGGGGATAGTTTGTACACAGTATAATTATGAAAAAATATTGCTTGTGGTTTTTTTTGTGAATTTTCTTTTCTCATTCTAAATTCAACACATTAGCAGAGAAGGGGTGTCTGTGAATTGATGATACCTAATACTGTCACATTCCTTAACATAACTCTACAATACAAATTCAACTATTTCTATGAATTTTCACTTAGATCCAATCCAAGCATGAGACAAATTATGATGAAAATCTGTCAAATGCTAAGGCGATTCTATGCATGTCACACAAGACCAGGGCATACCGCCTATATCCAAGCCCTTGAATATATCCTGTAGAAGACTTTGCTTCAATCCCTAAATCAGTGTAAATTGATATGTGCTATCACACAGCACTATTGATTTTGATGTGCAACTATCTGGGTCTGAAATGGAAATAATCTTGCCAGTAAACTGTCAAGCGAGCTCGTCTAAACCCTTCTTGACATTTGCCTGTCAATCCATCACCTACCAACCAATATACTCTCATCTCTCTCACCACAGTTCATAAATCACATTTACCACCACTATCTTCTGATTCATCCCAATGATTTAGAGTATGAGATTTCATCCCTCAAAATACAAAATGTCAAAGTATAGCTATATTGGATCACACAGGTTACCGAACTGTGTCACAGCTATTGGAATAGGAAGCAGCTAAGTGAGCCACTTTGATCCAGTGCCCCATTACAATCATAGCCAATATACAGTTTGCTAGTCCCCTTCATCATTAGGAAGAAATATAAGGTTAATATGGCCCTATAGCCAGTGGCAAATGAGTCTCATATAACTATCAGGTGGTCATTCACAGAAACAGATCATGACCTGACTGACTGGTCGGGGTACACTTGAATGAAAAATGAATTTCTTTGCTGAAAAATGAATTTCTTTGCTGGACAGTACCTTAATGTCAATTACTACAAACAATGCATATAACATCCAGGGGAAGGGGACACAGACCCCTAAATATTTCCATGGGGGACAGTCCCCCCTAAAAATCCGAATAGAAGTAAAAATAAAGCAATAACTATCCTGTGCATTTTCCTCTTTAGCCTGTAAAATACCATGTTTTTGCCAAAAATAGGGTAAAATTGCATACTGTTGTGCACTTCACATGCATTGGTCCATCAAATACCAGAATGAACCTTCAATTTGGGCTAAAATTCTAAAACAGGAACAAAATATGCCCCCTCTAAATTTTAATTCTTTGGCTGCCATTGGAATAGCTATTATCTATCGCACCAACTGTTAATGAATATCATTGGTTCACAAATAATGACCAGCCCCTAAAACTATCGCCTTGGATACTTTTCCATCAATCTTATTATTGACCCTACCCTGCGGCCTGAATTCTAAAACTCATTTAAATTGAAACTTGTATACATGTGTTGCGCATGCCAATTACTCTGATCATCAATGGGTCATTCCAGTTGCAATTCATACAAGCCTATGGATGATCTTAATCTCCCATACAAGGGGTGTAGATTTCAAATGTAGTCACCCATTCAGGTAACCCCATTTGAAATTCACACTCCTTGTGTTGGTAATGTCTTCAATAGGGGGGTTTCAACTAGAATATCCCAATGACTGGGGATGCTCTATCCTTTGATTACAAGACACAAGCACTGTGGAACAAAGTGGCATCATCTCCAATACACAATTAAAGCACAAAACTCATAGCACACCATCTACGCGAACCGTGCTTTGTGTATTGCTTGACTGGCGCACACTTTTGTGAATTTACGCAGGCGAAAGTTGGGACTTTATTGACGAGTGCAGTAAAAAACCTGAATTAATTCTTGCCTATTAAGAGCCGGTTATAGTATAGTTGCTTCTTTTAGCCATAAACCAACAAATCCAAGTTATTTGGCTCTTTGCAACATAGTTTGAAAGGGCTTCAAGTGTTTCACAGATACAAAAATCATCACTTTGTTCTCAACAAGTTTTAATCTTATCAAGCCAACCCAAATCAAACCTCCATTAATAGAAACAGTGAATTCCCACTGGAGATACATAATGGTGTACAACATGATTGAATTTTCCATCTGATATGATTAGACAAATGCATTTTAATTACGGAAATACAGTCACAGACCACTGCTCAAAAAACTTTTCCTCACTTTGTGATCTTTACACTCATAATCTGACGCCATATCATGACAATATCAACGCTGCAGGCTCACTACATCCCCCAACAAGGAAAGCTGACCTTTGACCTATCCCCCCTCCTTTTATTAACCTTGAACTCGGTGCAAATTGATGCGTCCCTAACAAATATTACTGTAGGCAATGGTCTGTTAACGACTGTCATCCATGCAAGAAGTATGCTACACAGGTATGGATTAAAGGCACCCCTCATGACTTAATACATTTTAAATTGATAAGAACTCTACTTGGTAAACTGGTTCAGATTATCTTGGTCAGGTTAACATCATTCAAAGGGGACAAGTGCAATTCATTAATGTATGGATGTCCGACTTTTAGATGTAGCTGTGCTCAAGCAGGACACTGGACTGGAAGGATCTGACCTGGGGACTGTGATGCAGGACAAGAAGATATATGGGGAGCTGTCATGGTTCGGGAAAACCACCCAAAATAGTAAAGTTGAGTTGAGTATGCAAACTGGAACAAAATACCAGCGTGCGTACATGTATTACTGAAACATACTCGGCAGTCCACGCTTTTTAATGCGTGCCGGTTCGAAATTCTGAAAATTGGTAAAAGCGTGGAGGTTTAAACTTTTTGGGTAAACAGCGTGGAATGGTATAAAGCGTGGGAATAAAATAAAAAGCATGGGCTTGTTTCAGCTTGCAGTATATTTTTATTGAATGTTAAAACAATCATAAATCGCCAAACCTGCGCAAGATAAAATTCCATTTGATGCAGGCCCAGCGCCTGTTTACGTGAGTCCAGACCAGCACAATATCCTCCCCGGAAGCCCTTCCGTGATATGCAAATGTCCGATTTTTTAACGATGTGTGGTAGTTAATTCTTTACATCGATCGTATGTATGAGTGACGCCATTAATCATATGCATAATTGATTGAGCGAAGAAGGGTAGGATAAAGTCACAGAGCGCACGCGAGATACGAATCAGTTCATGACAAGAACAACATTTGGACGCCAAAAAAGTACAGTTATGCATTAAAATGTTTATTGTACAGTACAGTAGTAGCTTTTCACATAAAATTTGCATTATTCACATAATGTATCAACTTCATGGAGAGAAAAACATCGGACTAGCACGTGTGAAATAGGTGCAGAATTCGGCATACTTGATTTACTTCGAAATGCGTGTGACTTCATCAATGGATACAAAAAGTGGTGGGGTCAGGAATTTTCAGTATAAAGGGTGCCTCAGTAAAAAGGGTCAGGAATTTTCAGGGGTGCCTCAAAATAAAATAAAAAGGGTGTGGGTCAAACCCCACTGCCGAGTATGTGAAAGTGGTACACATGCGATATGCGGTACTTCCAATATGAGGTAACCATAAAGGAATAATTTGTGTATGGTAAAACACTGTGCACCTGTTGCCCTGAAAAGAATCTTTGCCTACAGTGAGCTTCAAGATGCCTATTTATACCATGATTACTGGAAGCTGGATGGTACACATATGTAATTAATGCATATGAGGTACCCATAATGAAATAATCTGACTGTGTATAGTAAAACACCATCTATTGCCCTGACAAGAATCTTTGTCTTCATAAGGTGAGCTTCAAGATGCCTACTAATACTGGAAGCTTAGTATACACATGGTAATTAATGCAATATGAGGTATCCATAATGAAATAATCTGACTGTGTATAGTAAAACACCATCTATTGCCTTCACCAGGTGAGCTCCGAGATGCAATTGAAACTGACATCCGTACCACAAGACATTCATTAAGATGAAACCCCCAGCTATTTATACAATTACGATTGAAATCTATCCATTTCTTGATTCCGATCCAATAACCTGTATGATTCACATACCACTTACAAATCCAATGTTTTTCTAAGTTACATTCCAAATCTTTAGAGATTTGTGGCCCTTTTATTATTATTTTTTCTCCAAATTGGGAGACGTAAAGAATGCAAGTCATTTAGATAAGATATCTTACAGTAGATTGCTGAGTTGAGACTGAAAACAATAAGATGATGCAGACATGAAAGATTGAATTTGGACCGGCGGAAATATTGATGATAGTTTAGATAGATTAACCTGGTTTAACTGGTTAGCCTAGCTAATTTACATATATTAACCTGGTTTGGCTGTTAGCCTAGCTAATTTACATACATATTAACCTGGTTTAGTTGGTAAGCCTAGCTAATTTACATATATATTGCCTGATGACAAAATTTGCTGAAAACATGAGAAATTGAATACACAAGCACCTGGCAAAAAGAAACATCCTGAAGTGACCCCATTCATTTATGGAATGTTTCTATACTGACATGATTAGGGAAAAACACAGTTCTTACATATATTTACATTTATATCGACTCTACACATTTTAAACCTGAACTTCATATTATGCCAGCTTTAAAAATACATCTGGGTGTTTTTAATTTTTGCAAATTAAATCTGAAAATGAATGTATACCACTACATATGAGTGTTTCTACTCTTATTTCACTCACTTAAAGTGTTAATGTGATAAACATGAAGGAGTACTTGATGATACACTGCAGGAGTTAGAAAAAAGAGTTTAGATGTGAACGATTAATGTGCTGCCTTGTGATTATTGTCCTGTCTAGGATATGCTCACTGGAGGGGCATGTGTGGATTGTAATTGTTAATACCTGGCCCTACAACAGCAGAGTTTATATTGATTTTCAAAGTAAAATCTGTATACCTATACATCCAAAGGTTCAAGGAAATTAATGAGGTATCACTGAAGTTGGAACAGATAACATCACTATTATTACACAAAATATTCAGAGCAGCCTTATGATATATTGCATATTGCATCTGAACTCCCCAAATGCAGGCAATCTAACCCACCTAATCACAAAATTATATCCTAGTTTTAGGGGGACTATGTTCAACTACACAAATAACAAGCAAAGTCCATATAGAGTGCCATTAAAATCTGTGGTACAGACCTTTGACTTGTCACTTCAAGCTAGTTCTGCAAACCAAGATATGGAAGCTTTATTCCCAAGGGCCCGTCATATGAAATACCGCCTTAAGGTGTACAGTCTCTTCCCCTATCCCAAGTATATCACTCATAACCCCACCCTAATGATAAAGCAATGACACATGCATGGGAAAGAGATTGCATCAGGGAAGAGCCACAAGCACATCGTGTCGTGCAAGGAGAGGGGGAAGTTTGGGGAGCAGTAGAATTATATATATAAAACTGATGGCATACCGTATAGCCACGAATCCCAGGTGAATTTGGATCCCAATTTATACAAACTTTGGATTGTAAGTGTAAATTGAGTCAGAAGTGCTATGCCCAAATGGAGTACCATTAACTCTTATTAGTAACTGTTTACTGTATCCTTTACCCCCTGGCACCAGGGAGTACAACCGACAGATAACATAGACATACAGACTCCGTGGGCCGCTTACACTGCTACCGACCAGTAAACTTGATGTGGGTTCACGTTTCAATGTACATCAACAGGACATTTTTGGTGATATTTTGTAAATTTGCGAGTCATCGTAACAAATCATGCAAATACTATGTGTAACTCTCATCCAGTAAGCTCTACTTTGATGATCTGAAAGCTGATTAGCACTTTGCTACTATTGCCATCAAAGTTGCCAACAAATGTGCTATAATGGGGCTTCAAGTATAATTACATATTAGGAAAGACTTTCTTTCTTTTGCCTTATCAAGATATTCTTTTCTAATTAGTTCAACATTGTAGCTATGGGCCTCCAGTGTCAATACATGTACAGCTAGAGCACTCTGTAATAACTTAACAAACTTTAAGACTTTAAGACTTAACAAACTTTTTTTCTGCTTTACCTAGGCTGAATATGACAATGTCTTCTATGTACACAGCCAAGCTCATAAGATTTTCTATCACTTCCCAATGCATCTCATTTACTTTGTCCTGCAGCTATAGCAAGTAATAAGGTATTCCAGTTGAAATTCATACACCCTCTATGGGATACATGACCTTAATCTTCCACACAGGGAGTGTGAATTATAAATGGGGTTACCTAAATGGGTGACTCTATTTGAAATCTACACTCTGTGTGGAAGATTAAGGTCATGTCTTCCATAGGGGCTGTATGACTTTCAATTGGAATAACCCAATTAGCAATTATCTTGTCTATGTGATTACATATGCATAATATCTTGTAACAAAATACGGCAGTAATCACAGTATACAATGCTTACCACAAGTGGAAGCTACCAACTAGACATATACTTGCCATAATGAGTATGTTTCTCTTATTATCTGCATGGATAGCTAGTATGGGGGCACTTACCACAAGAACACCACTTATTGACTGTATACAAATTTGAATTTCAGTGGTAGCATCTACAAATGAAATACAAAAGGACTCTGCAACTACTGGTCTCTCAGTACCTCCCGATGACCAAAGAATCAGCACAGAGGTGTGATTCAAAGCATGTAAAATATCCTGAAAGTAGTAGCTAAGTAAAGCTAAAATACCCCCCCCCCCCCAAAGGCTGAAAATCAATACAATTGCATAAAGTTTGGCCACCATCCATCCATCAGTTGGCCACAAAAATCCCAAAATCAGGAAAAATCCTGAAGAATCACACCCCTGTCAGCAGCATGTTGGTTGATGGCCTGTGAGTGCGTGAAATTTGAACATACTGGCTTGTGATCATTACTGGCCCTAGCACAACCCCTAGAATGTTATCCATGACAGAAGCAGCAAGTCCACCTTGACATATATATGTTCCACAGTCAGATACAAGTATTGAGTAGGCCTATAAGGTGAGAAAGCTATCAAGACTTACCTTCTTACAGTGCCTTCCATTATTACCAGACTTCCTTTTCATCTAAGAGCACATTATACAGGAATCTGATATACAGCTCATTACACTCCATACAGCTTCCTAATAATCTACCTACCAATTTGCACATATACAGTGTACATTGTTTCTAGCATACCTTGATATGAGAATATCATAAGTGGCTGCCTTATTTATTATTTCTTGCATCACACAACAGTTTCGCACTATCAGTGACAGCAATTGTCTTCATCGTCACTTTACAAGATGGCAGCGATTCTTGTTGAGACTTACTTGCTCCGATTCTCAAAATACAGGAAAACACTTCAAGTTTATGCATAATATTCATTTATTCGCATCTATGCCAAATACACTCCTCCACATCATCCCCTGGCTTCTTCCAAAACCCTATACACTTCTCCAAAACTCAAGAAACTACCATCTTTTTATAAGTATCCCTCTGGTTCTGATTCATGTATGTTAAGTAGCTAAGCATTGCCATCAAAATGCACAGTGTATACAAAGACTTGCATCACAACACCTCACTGTCTCCCCACACAACACAAATACACACTACCAAAACACATGGAACCTGCCATCTCTTGCCAATCCACATCTTCATAGGACATACCTCTGGGTCCACTTCATACACGTTAAGTAGCCGGCAATCTAGCCTCCAAATTTACCTTGCATACACAGAACCACATTGCAGTCTCACTGCCTCTCCATAACAAAAATACAAATTTCCAAAGCACAGGAACCTACCATTTCTTATAAGCCCTCATCCGTATAAGACACCCTTTGGGTCCACTTCATACTCATTTGGCAGCTCAATGCTGGCAATCTTGCATCAACATTTAAATTGTATACACATACTTGTATTCACTCTCCTCTCAACTGAGGATATCCCCAGTTGGCAATGAGTTTACACACCTATCATTAGGGGTTTCCCAATTGTACATGGGTGTGTCAAAACATCCCCAGTTGACAGGCAAAAGGCCACTCAGATTTTGTTTACAGGTCAACTGGGCATAGTACCCCCATACACATAAACCCAGTTGCGTAGCATTAAAGCTGTTTATGGAACTGGGGATTTCCCTGTTTGACTGTGTATCCCTTATTACATGCACATTCATCTCATTCATGTCCCCAGTTAGATGGGCAAAACAGGTGTCACAGCACCAAGCTGTCTCCCAACACAACAAAAATGCACACTTCCAAAACAACACCATCTGCTTTAAAAAAAATCCAATTTCTAATGGCACAGTTCAAAACTCAATTCAATAAGCATTGCCCAAATAAGATGGCCTCAAGATCTTGGTTACAAGCTTTTGTACCCAACATATGAAGAGCTTATTTCCAAACCGTGTTAAGTCCACAAACCCATGTATCTGATTTCCCTGTGCGATATTGCAATGGCTTGTGATCACAGACCCTAGGGTCTGTGGTGGGATGCACCATTACAAAGCAAACAAACAGTAACAATACTGTGTGAGGCCTTTGTTTCCCAAATGAGAACAATAGTCTGCATATTGTTATGCAGCATTGTTATGGTAAATAATTGCTTGCTGACGGTACAACTCATTGTTGGTAATGTCAAACTTGTCAAAGTAATTGTGATTGTATAACACAAGTAAATGCGACACATGGGGTTGTGGACTTGACACGGTTTGGAAATAAGCTCTTCATATATCAAAGGTCATTTTGCAAGTGCACAAGTATATTTGGGTTAAAGAACTGTGTGTTGAGACATTGGACTATTTGAGATCCTCATGCAGCTATGACCTTACCTTCTCTCGTTAACTCTCATCGTTGTAGGGCATCCTTCAGGATCTACTTCAAACTCCCCAGGTAATCCTGTACCAGCAAGCTTGCATCCAAATTTACAGTGTATATACAGCTCCCCAATCTGCTCACTCACAGCGATGTTGTTCACAACCACCGCAAGCTTCATTTCATCCACGGGACATTTGTCTAGAGAGAAAAAATTAAAAAATATGAACTAGTTATGACTTTGTTGGTTGCAAGCAAGAAGATCAATGGGAATCAAGTGTTCAATGGGCAATTCTATTTAAAATCCACACTCCCCCTGTGGAAGATTTTGGAAATACCTTTCACAGGGGGAGTATGAATTTTAGATGGAACGAACACAATAGGCAATTCCATTTGAATTGCATACACCCTCTGTGAAAGATTCAACCAGAATCTTCCACAGAGGGAGGATGAGTTTCAAATGGAGCTGCTAATGTGTTCATTCCATTTGAAGTTCATAATCCCCCTGTGGAAGATATTCCCCAAAACTTCTACAGGAGGAGTATGGATTGTATATGGAATTGCCCAATAATAGTACTTGCATTCAAGGGATGAAATAACATATCATTAATATACCACAAAACCACATAGTGGAAGGAAAAGTGATATCTATTAAGTTTAATTTCAGTGATGATAACTTGATAGCTTAAGATACAGGCAGATATTTGATGCCAAGAAGAAAATAAAGGACAACTGATCCTTAGGAAGTCCCGGTACATTCACACAGGTTTTAATTTAATTTGAACGCTTAATTAAGAAGACCTGTTCTTGCATAAAACAATACAGGTACAAGCAATATCAGAATATGCACATTTGTAGTGAGAGGGAAAAGGCTTACACTACATTATTGTAACACATCTATAAACCTAGTATTGGAGAAAGAAAACTGTTCAAACTTGTTAATGGAAAGCCAACTTTATGCAGATTATAAATGTAAATTTTTCATAATTTTATACTTTATAAAAGTAGCTATTTTTTGTGTTATAATGCTGTTACACTTGTTCAATTGTTTTTAAAATTGTGATTTTAAGGTTTTTTATGTGGACTTTAATGTTACACAAAAGATATTTACATGTTGTGAATTTTGCCGTTAGCTGATTGGAGTGGAAATTTATATTTTACAGTGTTTGACCAAAATACTGTATTCTACCTATATAGCAAACAGAGGCGCTAAAGTCAGTCATTTTTAAGGGTGTTTAGAATGTGAATTTACAAGCATAAACAATCTAAATACATTATTTGTCTAAGTCAAATTTAGCACAATCCTATACAGGAATGTTTAAACAATTGGTGGATTTCAGCTGTACAGGGTGCACTGAAAAGGGTGTGCACAGACAGTCAGCACTCAAAAAATGATGTAGCAGCACTTATTAGGGAAGGGCCCTAATTAAGTTGAATACCATAGATGGAAGTTATTCCTTATGATCAATTTATTTTGCCCTTCACTGACTTCATCAAAATTGAGTCAATAACACATTACTGCACGTGAACAGAACATCGCACACCAGAACCATAGACCAGGGTCTATGCCAGAACATTGCACACCAGAACATTGCTTCACATTACTAGACAGCTCCCTCCTAATCCAAGCAATAATTATGAGGGTTTGTTTATCATCAATCATCATTAGCCATGAGTCAAATTGCAACCTTGTTAATATGCTATCAACATAAATTAATACCTAGGAAATCCATAGTTGAATTCAAGACATCCAGTCTGTAAACTTGGCCTTGTTATATAACCCCCTTATACATCTCCTTTGGTGTGGTTACACTAACCACACACCCTAATCAAGTATGTGCATTAATCACACACATTCAACTGATACCCTAACTATTGCTGTAATTAAGTAATATGTTACACTAATCTGAATTAATGCTTGTAATGATAGCAAAATGCCACCTAAATGACAATTGAGTCTTAAGGGATAGAAGCTGAAGAGGACTTAACCCATGACAGGAAAATCATTATATTAGCATTTTTACTTTTGATTAAATGTTTCCTAGATATTGAATAATCTTAGGACCGAGGCCCAACTACCAATGATATTGGTATCTGCTGCTTCGTTGACCATATCGGTCAAGCCCTACACTTTTCAAGCAACTTCATAGACACTTTGATTGATTTTAAAAAGAGAAATGTTGTAAAATCCATCGTGAGTTATGACAATAGTCTTGTTTCAATATGGTATTTTACCATTGATACCCCGGGTTGCCAGAAGATTTCAGCCCAAATCGCGGGTCAAATAATCGAAAAGTCGCCCAATTTTTCTCTTTACCATTGGTTTCTGTGGGGCAGGAAACTATCGGAAGTCGCGGAGCCAATGTTGAAAAGTCGCCCAAATTTTTTCTTAACCATTGGTTTCTATGGGACAGGAAATTGTAAAAAGTCGCAGGGAAAATCTTCAAAAGTCGCCCAATTGGGCTACCAAATCGCGGGTTTAGCAACCCTGTTGATACCCCATGAGTAGTTAGGGTACCTGTTGTAACTTATGATAAAATGGGTTACTATATATTTCTGTATGCAGCTACAAACAATCAAGATCCAAGGTCACAATAGCCATCTTCATCCGATAAGATGACAGTTTTAGTGGCCAAGTACCCCGGTATCATTTAATGTATGCAATGCAGCTCCCAAACTCTGGAACCAGCTTCCATCTTGTGTGAAAAATGCAAAAACTTATTGCTTCTGCCATTGCTATATATTTTTGTTTCATGTATGTGTAGGTATATTATTCTGGATACTTGTAGTTATTTGTACAGCATATTGGGGTCTATATGATGGAATATGCTTAATAAGCATGGTTTACTATTATTATTACAGTGACAGATACATTCTGATCTTTTTATCCATCACTTAACAAACTTGAGATTTGCCCAGCATCTCATGATGCAATTAAAAACAAAAAGTGACATCTGCCTGTAAATATGTTCCTCTATGTACCTCAACAAATGTAAAGAACATAAAAAGAAATCAGGATTTAATTTAACAATAAAATCTGAATTCTTTGATCAATTCTGACAAGTAATGTTTCAAAATAAAGCTAATGAAATTCTACTTAACATGAAAATATCATTTCACATTTGATTTATTTTTCATGCAAAGTCCCCCCTTTTGATGTCACAATTCACTTTCTCTATCTGTTGACAATCACAAATATCACTTTAAAATTTTAAACTGACATAAACTTAATTGAAGCATATTTGCAGAAGAAAAAAAAAACAATATTCAACTAAACTAACTATAATATGTTCTTTTACTTTTAAAGTTTAAAGTTTTAAAAAGTTTTAAAAAACAATTTTTAATAATTTAAGTGAATATTAAAGGTCAGCTTCTACTCTATAGAGTGCAAATTGTATGACTTTTGTAGGAAACAGACTTGCAATTCTGTGAAATTCTTATTGAAATGTACGATGAAATTCAGCGTAACCTGTCAAGACTTCCTGGCACCGCAACAATTATCGATTCAATCACCCCCTCCCCCATTACACGCCATCTCCGGCAGAATGAAGTCACTCCAATTGTTAACCCAAAGCCGGCCGGTACTTTGTGTGGAAACTTTCGTGGTTCAATACCGGAAATCTTGCATTCACTAGGGTGCTTAACGGGCTAGTAAGAACTCTGATGTGTCGGCATAATTAATCCTTTCCTTGTCAATTTGCCATCAAACCAAAAAGATTTGCGTGCATAATATGGGAGTGTCCACCTGAGAATCCCATGCATTAAGGACTCAAATAGGAAGCAATATGTTAGGAGGGATTCTCAGGTCAAGAGGTCATGGCATGTGCGAGTGTATGTGTGTGCGTGAGTTGCTGTTGGTGTGAGTCAAAAATCGTCAAATTTTTAGTTAAAACGTGATTAGCAACAGGTGCCATGATTTTTTTTCTTTTAATAAGATCAGTCAGGAAATGGGAGATTACTGGAAGCGT
Organism: Amphiura filiformis; assembly: GCF_039555335.1. Lineage (NCBI taxonomy): Eukaryota > Metazoa > Echinodermata > Ophiuroidea > Amphilepidida > Amphiuridae > Amphiura > Amphiura filiformis. Next base: position 82,766,470 of record NC_092631.1, read on the forward strand.
GTTTATTGATTGCTAAGTTTGTCTTGGATTATGATCAATAATTGATCGCTGCGATGAAATGCAACTTTCTATTCAGTTGCGTTGTTAACCAGCTCTGTGCAAAGAGATAAAGACTGGTTCCCTGATTTTTACACAATAAACTTTGATTTGAATTGATATTTTAATATATTTTTCAAAATATGAAAAGCTCTTTTTTCATGCTAGAGAAGTTGTTAGTTTGCCATAGTGTTTATTCAATTTCATAGTTATTATTTTGTTAACACAGAAACCAAAGATATCTTTAGAAATAGAATATAACTAGGAATTGCCACATTGCAATTACCAACAAGTGGGTTATTAAAGTCCAATTCAATGATCCCAGAGAAAGTGTAAACAAATTGAAATTGTTTATAAATTGCTTAAGTAAAGGATAAGTCATTCAAATTGTGATTTGGTATACTTGAAATTAAAAATTTGGCAAAAACAAAGAAAACAGCAGTATTGACAAAGTTGAAGCCCCATTCAAATACATGTAGCTAATTTAAATACTGTCAGAATATGAATTACAGATTCATGTAAAATGCCTTATTTTGTCTTAAATACACAGCTTTCGGCTGAACCACTAGCAGGCTATGTTAGCACATCTATGACAATGACAAAGCTACCAAAATCTGAATTTTGATGATTTTTACAATCACTAAATGGGCCTTTAACTCATTTTGGTGACAAGTGCTAATTTGTGCAAAAAACAAATATTTTACCAAAACATGACACTTCCACCCACTACTGAACATGAAAATAAAAAAAATCTGCCTAATAACATTTCAAAGTTGGGATATTTCACATTATGGCTCTAACTTCCTCAGGATCATGAGAGGCACATTTAGTGCACCAAAACATAAACTTTCCAAACTGAACTTGAATATTATAAAACAGATCTGCTATAATAAAATTTCCAAATTGGGATATTTCACATTATGGCTCTAACTTCCTTAGGATCATCAATATTTTGAATTATCAAGATTGACCTTTCGAAAAGGTCAAACATCAAAATACACACCCCAGAAGTGAAATGTCAAATTTAAGTTACAAATAGAGGATGCAGATCAAAGAACCATGACTGAAGTTATGAGAGTATATAATTAAGCCTACGGAGATAGGAGGAATTATACATTTAACACATCAGCATCAAATCTGTATTGCATGACAAATTGGCCCAATAATTTCATATCCTCTGTTTCTGGTGCTATGTCATCTTGGTGTATCTTCCCTGTCATATTACGGAGATAGTATAGCACTTATAAAAGTGCACATGAGGTCATCTGGTAAAATGGGGGTGCAGAAATGACCCAGCTGTGAACTACTATTTTTTCTATAATATGAATCAATTTATAATAATGACAAAGTAAGGGCAGATGTGTTTGTTTGGAGGCGTTTGTTCACCAGAATCCACAATATTTCATGTCCTGGGTTAGCATATAGATATCGTTCATTACTTTTGTACTTATGTGGTTTTGTATAAAAATATTCCTTGACTCATATAGAACATTGTATTGATATTTAAATGTTGCCATTTTATGACAAGTCACTTTCACTCACTTTTGCTTTACTCTCACAAGATGTCTGGCTATTCCAGTTGAAATCCATACACCCCCTATGGATGACATAACCTTAATATCGCACACAGGGAGTGTGAATTTCAAAAGGGGTTACCTGAATGGGTAACTCCATTTGGAATCTACACCCCTGTGTGGGAATTCAAGGCTGTGTCTTCCATACAGGGTGTATCAATTTCACCTGGAATAGCCCAATATTTATGTGTGGTAATCGAACGACTCATAACTACTATCAAGCAAGCAGCAGTAAGATTGTGACTACCATTTAGACAGCAGCTTCCCATTACACTCAAGTGGAGTGAGGCACCAGAAATACTTACCATATAGGCTTGATGTAACACATAACCTGCAGTAGGTATGCTGAAATGAGACAAAGAGAAGGAAATCAAAAATATATTATTCATGAGTATTTTTGTAATTACGTCCCAATCTGTGTTAGGTGTTAACAATGAAGTATTGTGGTATGCAAATTTATCAGTGACGTATAAGTTGGTTGCAGATATGCATCCCATTAGCTAATTGAACAATTAATGATCTAGTGTGGTATCTGTATCCATATATATGACTTTAAATAACAGGTTCTAGGTGGTTCTAATTGCACATACATCAGTTATGTAATTTTTTGTGGGACAATATTATTAATTGCTAGTGAATATGACATCAAATACGTGTCGCAGGCCACCAACCTCCACAATGTAAGTTTTGAGAACTTGTGTTTAAATTTGTACTTTCTCGATACATGTAAGTTTCTGTGTTGTAAAGTACTAAAACATATGGAATTTGAAAGACCTACGTTGAATATCACATTTGAACTTGGATATTTAACAGCAATTTACATTTAAGGAATAACATAATGAGAGCACTATTCAAGCCATCATGGCAATGTCTGCTAACAATGTCATCTTTGATTCAAAGGTCCATTCAGAGATGTTATATATTTTTTCTGGGCTCAAAAATCTCTCTTTATCATCTGAAATGATAATCCATTTGCACATTACTGAGTGTCACTGTTAGGTTTGAAAGTTTGTATTTCATGAGAAATCCAAGATTTTCGAAAAAAAAATTGTTGGATCCAACATGATCATGTGATCGAGGGCAAATCAACACAAAACTGTTGAATCTAAAAATAGCACTAGGAATTTACAGAAATGGTTTCACATGACACAATCATGTTTTCATTGACGGAGAGTGCTAAAAACAGCATGTTTTACCATTTTTTAGTTCTTTGATCCAAAATGTGGCTTTTCAATGTTGTTTTAGCTAATATCCTTTGATGCTATGTCAAAATGACACACTATTTAGATCTGTTAATTTCCCTTTAATGTAAAATAGAGACATCACATTTGACTCATAGCGTGACAATAGTAATGGTGATAATGAGCTATTACATATGATGAAATAAACATACATGTAGGAATATATGCCATGATTGACAAAGACACATTTTTCAATAAAAAAATCTACAGTATGTTCATTACAAAATTTACTTCTTGAAAACTTGAACTACTAAACATCAGTGTCTCTATTAGTCAGAGATGCCTGTCAGTGATGTCAAAAAATCCTGAAATGGCAAAAAAAAATCCTGAAAAATGTACATTGCCTGTACATTTGTACAGGATCATCCGAGTAAAATTGTCTGAAATCAGGAAATTTCCTGAAGACTGGCAACACTGATTAGTCTCAATCTGCTATTCCAGTTGAAATCCATACACCCTTTATGGAAGACATGACGTTACTCTCCCACACAGGGAGTGCAGATTCCAAATGGAGACCCCATCCAGTAACCCCATTTAAAATTCACACTCCCTGTGTGGAAGATTCAGTTCATGTCTTTTTATGATGTGTTTATAACTGCATAATTGCTACCCAGCAGAAGACTGAAGGTTTCAGTCAAAATGTCAGCCCGTCAGTCAAAAATAGGTATGTCTGGTTGACCAGATTTAAATTAAATCTTAATTTGATGAATGATAGTCTACACAATTTTAACAATTGTGTATCTTTTAATGCATTTGTGCCTGGTATTGCACAGAGCATGCAGCACCATTATGGAAACACACTATACAGTGCATTGCTGGTGTAAGGGTAACTTGAACATTTTCATGCTGGATTTTAAAGCAGGAAATGCCTAGCTAAGAGGCTCAGCATTCTGTCCAAAGCATCCCTCACTAAGGAACAGCTCTTATTCCCATTCCCTGAGTGTGAATATAGTCAATGTTCAAAATATGACAATTTCTTCCTTCTAAATTTCAGAAAATAGGGTAATCTGTATAAGAGAGGAGATCCCTGTTGATGCACATCAATGGGTTATTGTAGTTGAAACCCATACACCCCCTAATGAAGATGTGACCTTATATTTCCACACAGGGGATGTGAATTGTAAATGGGTTTACCTGAATGGATGACTCCATTTGAAATATACACCCCCTGTGTGGGAGATTAGGGTCATGTCTTTCATAAGGGGTGTATGGATTTCAACTGGAATACCCAATGTGTTCTTCAATGGTACTTTATCAAAACAGGCGTACCAAAATATTGCACTGTGAATGCATATCCGCAACGTTCTGCGACTTGTAATGAACGCTTCTACCGCACACTTCTGTTACGTATTGCATGATGCACATTTGCAACACTGACTCTGTTACTGGGTAAAAGTTATATCATACAGACAAGGCAACATTGATCTGTATTTAAGAAGAACCATATTAATCCAGATTAAGGATTTTGTGTGAATTGCCTCAATATGATGGGATCATGAAAGATATAATGAGAATGCAAAGATGACATTTCCTCCCATTGGTGTGCTTTGCATAAACCTTTGTATTTCTTTATTTGTCTGTCTACCATTTTACTCTTGTTTTTTTCTGATTCTTTTTGGTTTGCTTGATTGCACTCAAAGCTTGAAAATGCTAGTTCAAATCACTGCTGGTCCGCTGATTTGCTTTCCTGCGGGACCGCAGGACTGGTGAAATATTTTCACCAAAGTCAGCTCTATGGACTATGCCGACTTCAACATCAATCCATGGCATTACCTAATGTTGATTTGTGATTCAGAAATATTGCAAAGTGTCACAAATGTGGACCATTGTAACATTACTATTTGAGTTTGGACGAGTGAAAATGGCCCCTGAAGATGTGGACTTAATTGGGGTACTGGTTGAATTTGTTCACTAACTTACTTGCCTTTTCATAAGATTTCTAAAATTGCAGGGCGTTCAAATCGATTTCAATAAAAGGAGAGAAAAGCTCCCTTTTCAGTGCAACTGATTAAAATAAATAAGTTAAATTAAGCAAACAAGTAAGCAAACAAAATCTAAACCATGTCTAATGAATTGTAAATGAATCACTTCCACAAATCAAGTTGATTTCAATCCTCTCCAACTCAATTCATCAGCAGCAGCTTTCCTTGAAATAGAGAAATCACCATCAATTTAAGGAGATTGCACAGATTATGAGAGACTTTCTTGACATATCCCTTCTTATGACATGCGGATGTGAGTAGTATGGTGTAGGAGCACAAACTCTGTATCAAGTGCTAGCTTTTGTTTAACATATAAAGCTCATACACTTCTGTTGCATTATTGATGTACTTGGATAATATTTTTTTAACTTAGCTATATAATGTTACCATAGCCCGGGACCATAGCCTAGATAGCCCAGCAACAACTGCATCTCTTCTTTAGTTTTTATTCATAGAGGCTATGACTGCAAGGGCTCATGTGTTATGTAGGGTTGCTGAATAATTTTTTGGGATTAAAATATATATTCTCATCTTTTGCCAAAAGAAACATAGCTCAATCTTGATGTTTTAGATGGGATCGGCATTGGAAGTAAAATTTTAATATTTGCACAATTTTGCATGTTTTCTTACAATTGCAATAACAAAATTGAAAGATTTTAAAATACCTAAAAATTGTATTTTTCTGGAATTGGATTTTTCTGGAATTGGAACAGAGTAGTTGGCTATTGTAGTCAGAGTTACAGCCATTTGCGGTAGTCTTAACTCAACTTTCTGCTAAAACCTATTGAGTCTTCCATGTTTTAACATGCATAAAACATTGCTAAAATATCTACAATGGTTTTGTCACCAAAATAGTTAGCTAGTCACATGACTATTCACATGACATGGTACCTACCCCACACACTGTGATGACTGGATCCTTGAAGACATTCTTGCATAGTAGACAGAATAGTTTGCGATTGGGTGGCTCGGTGAACACCAATACCTCCGTCTGTACACAATTACAAAAGAAAAACAATCCACGTTATTAAACCAGTTGTAATGCTTGTATTATATCATGCAAAAGCAGGGACTGCCTTTTGAGAGGAGTGAGAGCAATCACTCCTCTACAGCTCTTCTAAAGTTGGATTTGCAAGAGCGATTTATAGCTCCTCTAGATGACTTGTTAAATTCTTTATGCTTTAATGGCCACAGGTGCAAACAGCTCTTCTAAAGCTCTTCTTGAAGAGATCAGCAGAGCATTCTACAGCTCTTCTCTCATTTTCAAAAGGCAGTCCCTGCAAAAGTACAGAAACACAAATTCTAGGCAACCATGCATCAAATAAATTAGAGACTACTGACTCCACTGTGTTTATCAGGGGTGTGAGAGGCCACAGACCAAAAAAGAGGAAGATTACTAAAAAATGCTGAAAAACAGTGTAAATCTTGTCAACCAAAAACGAAGAATTCAGCTGAAAAGAGGAACTCTAACATCACTGTTTATGTGCCGCCTTTGAGGGCAAAATATTGCACCTCCAAACTTTGATAAATAAGTGTGTGCTCTGTATGTAATGCATTGTGGTGAGATAGTGTGCAGAAAGCTGCAGTACATCTACAAACCTACCAATTATTGTTAACTTTATGGCCTTTATGCCTATGCTGGGGGTTCACAATTTTGGACCCTGTATGTGACAATCCAATATGGCCGCCTTACCACAGCATTACACACAGCTACTGAAATCTACACTCTTTTATATTAACTTCTTTGGGGAATAAATCACATCAAGGATTAAAGATATTATAAACAAGAAAATCTACAAATCATAATCAACAGAAGAAAGTTCTGTGTGCACCCTGTGGTACACCAACAGGGTTGCCAAAAGATTTCAGCCCGAATCGCGGGTAAATAATCGAAAAGTCACCCAATTTTTCTTGTTACCATTGGTTTCTATGGGACAGGAAACTATCGGAAGTCGCGGGAGCCAATGTTGAAAAGTCACCCAATTTTTTTTAACCATTTGTTTCTATAAGACAGGAAATTGTCAAAAGTTGCAGGAAAAATCTTCAAAAGTCAACCCTTTCCATTTGAAATCCACACTCCTTATGGAAGATTTAGATTTACTTCCACAGAGAGAGTATGGGTTTCAAAAAGAATAGGCCATTGGGTAGTTTACATTTTAAATACTCACCCCAGTTGTGGAAGTTCAGGGAACATATCCATATGAGACAAAGGAAACTATATACAGTGGGAGATGGGTTTCAAAATAATTACCCAAGTTAAATCCATTTGAAAACATTCTACCCTTGGTGACAGATTTCTTATAACTTCCACGGGGGTATGGACAATTTAAATGGAAAAGCCCATACTGGTGCAGGCAAAGTAAATAACATGGGAAAACAATTTCTTCCAAAACTTTATGACTACTTACTACTTTTTTAATGAAATAAAGAAATATCAACTTCAAAGTATTGCCTTTAAAGCTTTTATTGTAATCAAATATTTTAAGATTCTTGCCTTGTCTTTTGACAATTCTATGCATACTGCAAATCACACTCAAGTTCTCAAGAAGTTTAAATGTGCTGTCCATCCATGTTTGATTGCAATACATAACATGCTCAATCTGAAGCTATTGATGGACATGTTGATACTACGCATTGTTCCATACAGTATGTGTACTGTTATACAGGGACATACTACGGGCTGTATGCATTGTAATGTACAAAAAGTAGCCTAGGTTCGGAACAGTAACCTCAGATCGTGCATTGTCTATTGCAATAACACTGCTTTCATTATACCTCTGCATTTTGGCATGCTGTTGCACTCATCGCAATTATTTTAGGTACTTATAACATGTGATTGTATGCAACCACTCCTCAGTCCTCAAAAAGACAAGGCCTCTAAATCTTGCTTTTATGTTTATATTATATGACTCAAGAGCTATATGTACTACAAATTCAATCTAATAAAGTATTGGTAAAACAGTGAAATTGAGTGGTTTTATAGCAGTTGACTCATAAGGACGTTGAGTGAGTGTACTTCACCTCACTGTAACATGGGTGTGCCGATGCAGGTGCATGTTGGATCATACAAAAAGATTAGTCAAACTTTAGGGCAATGATGGCATAAACTTTAAATTTTAGAAAGATTTAGGCAACAACATAAAAAAAAAATCTTGTTTCACTGGCGAACAGACTTTTCAAGTAGAGTCGGTCTGTCCAGATTATTAATTTTTTTTTCTTCAAAACTTTTCAGTCAAAATCAATCACTTTTGGCAAAAAATGCTGAATTTATGATTTACTGACTGTAACTTTCACTCGTTTAGAAAACATTTTTATTTCTTCACATTGTTTAGCAGAAAAGATGAAAGATTTAGGGAGATTTCTAAAAATGCATTACTTTAATTTAAAAACAGCTTATTTTGTGTTTGATTGTTTTTTGCTTATTCAGGTTGATTTCATGGAGCACCCATATAAGATTTAGGGATTCAATCATGTTTCACCGTTGTTCATCACCGATTAACACGTCTGAGTGGTTTAGCTGCCCAAGTGAAGTAAACCACGCAGACACGCCGGACGCGAGTTGTTAATCGGTGATGAACAACGGTGAAACATGGTTGAATCCCTTTCAACAACGAAACAAGCTAAAAATATCTAATTCACATGATTATTTCATTCGGAATGTCCGTTTGTCATTGCCACTCAACCTTACAAGAAGATCGCGGTATTTCTCTGTTGATATCAGCAATGAAACTAAAGAATAAAGCGGTAATATTTAGCTGCTACCACCAAAATAAGAGAGTTCATGTTCCAGGCATGACGAATTTTACGCTTTATGCGTAACGCCGTAACCTTAACGTTACAGATACGCTACTGAACTGTGGATTCATCACGGATTAACAACGGTTGGCTCCTGTACAAAGGTATAGGGAGAGTTGTTGAATAAAGTTAACATAAGGGTTTAATGTTCAATATTAAGTTTAGAGTTAAGGTGCACCTTTAATTCACCAATTGTTTATTACATTTGGGTTAAAAATACCAAATTTGGTTTAAAAATTGATACCCTTATCTCAAGATGACGACTGTAAAGCACAATATTTTCACGACCTATCTTTGTGAATTATCACTTTTGCAGCATGTAATTTTCGCAAAATTGATGCATTTTCCCAAAGGCTATAAATAGGAAGAAAATTAAACATAAATTTGCGAGCATGAAAATGTTGCGAATCCATATTACTTGCGAAATTCACATGCTTTACAGTAATCAACCTGAATTATAATGATACATATTTTTACCTTTGATGATATTGTTTATTAAAATGTCAATCACTTGAAGAAAAATGTAGCGACCTAATGGTCAGTGTCGCCTTAGAGACAAACCTAAGAGGTCACTTTAATAACAATTTAATTATTATTAATAATCATTATCATATCACTTCCTCATAATAATTTGTGCAGGTTGAAGTAAATTAATAAATGCACTACATCACATTACTGCCATTTTTCCTGTTTTTTCGTCCTATAAATCCATACTAGAAGACAAACATGCCCAGTATTGCTAAGCCAAAACAACAGTTGTGTTGCCTCTTTCCAACTGGCTCAAAAATAGAAAACGTCTTGAGTTGCATTGGGTTTTTTTTTCATATACATTTGAATTTTCATATTTTTGGTATAAAATGTGCAAAATGTTTTTTTCTTTATACTTTTTGTATCCCATAAGTCTGATATATTCTTAAAACAACCCTGACAAATTGTATTAACCATCGTTTACTGCCATATTTTTCATTTTATAATATTGTCTGTGGCAGCAAAAATAGCATTGACTGACCAGTCTTGGTAGCTTTAAGGGCAGTATATAATTTTTTTTCTTTGCTGAACTGTCCAACTCATTGCACTGTTCGCAACCTATGAAACTGGGTAATGATTTAATTGTGTTAACTACAAAATGAGTCCATTTTCCTTTACTCTGAGATGGCGATCAAATTCCACAGGAACAATTTAATTGCAGTATTTATTAATTTGAATTTCAATCCCACAATGCAGTTCGATTACTAGTTACCCCTTCAAGCGTCTATTTATATTACAATTTGTCAACTTCTTGAATGATAAAAGCGAATAAAATAGATTTCTTAACAAATGCTACAATAAATACATCAAAATCAAACAAACAAATACACAAATAAAATTAATGTATACTGTTCGTGATATATTTATGGTCATGGCTGGAAAAAGTGGGCAATTCAGGAAGCTCCTTAGTAGGGTTGTAATATGGTGGAGCCTACCACTCACTTCTAGAGACCATTACTAAAGGCTTCTTTCTATGATAGAGCTCACCAATCAACCTCAAGAACATTGTGTATTTGACCAAAAATTTTATCCTAAAAGTGTGCACAATCTTACAATCAAATCACCTGCATCTATAAGTAGTATAGAGGAAATGCATGTGATGTCACATGCCCCCCATCTTGTAGGTACAAGCCTTTTTTGGGTGCCTTCAGCATTCGATTCGTCATGCACAAACGCAAAACACAGTGCAAATACATAATAACAGTTATGTGATGCACCTCACTCTGTGTGTAGTATTCAGTGCAAGTACACACAAATCAATTTGTACCCAAGAGATGGCAAAAGGAGGAATAACCTCTATAGCGACTTCACAATTCAAATTGGACAAAAATAAACAACACTGGTTTACACATTTCTCAATCCATTATAACAAAGTGATGTCTTAATCTAAAATGTAGTTTGACTGTTGTTTTCCTGCTCAAGTAACGTAAGCCACACTTCACCTTGGATCAAGACACACTGCTATCATCCTATATCTATTGTACCCAATGTAATCTCAATACTGGTCATTTTAATTGGCTTACATCCACACACGGATATCAACATCACTCAAATAAGGGATTACGGGGCATTTTTCAAAGACCATTGTGTTGATCCAATTTGAAACACAAATCTCTTGGGTCTGGGTTTGGTACAAAAACATTGTGTGGGTAAATCAATGGATTGGGACGACATGGATGCATTTGTGTATACAGCATATAGCCGCTGAATCAGGCCTTTCCTGTTACTTAAAATAAGGTCACACAGAGGTCTTTATCATTTAAGAATTGAAAAATACAAAATGAGACTATGAGCCCTACATAGTCTCAATCCATTGCTGGGGAGAATTCTAAATCTTCCATGCACAACTTTAAGCATGCTACTAACTTTCTGGATTTTTCAGAATGTGTGTTTCAGTTATATGAATACAAAGTCTGTTATAAAATACTTATGTTACTTTGACTGGCTCACTGAACTGCGTAACAAGGGACGGCAGTAAGACGGAGTGTGTTTATAAAGGGATGTTATGTTAGGCCTACATGTACTAGAATTGTGGTTTCACAAACCTTCAGAAGTAAAGATAAGTAAATACCATACAATATCTGTCTTGAATGTTAGTTCCACTTCAAACTTTAACTTTGTTGGTGAACTTGCAAATTTAGTGCAACTTTAATTTTAAAACTTTCAACTTTCGTGCAACTTTTTCAAATTTCTTGCCTTGTCTGGCGTATTGTAAAAGTAAAGTTGCTGTTCAAATGAACCATCCTCAGTATATGTATCCTGAAACAAATTCAACATAAATATTCAAATAGTATCACAAAATGTCAAAACAGCTTCCTGTGTGCTTAAAATAAGGCTGCCATAGACTTACAGGGTGTTAATTTATGGTGTTCCCTAAATACCAAAGGGAAATTAAAGGGAACTTTGTAAGTCAGACTTCCCCAATCCAACCTTCTCCTGGTACTGAGCTATCCTCATCATAGTCCTATGTCTCCAGTTTGCCACCATTATTTAGCACAAATTTTACATACCAGGATGTGATGATTTCAAAGACTTGCAATATGATGTAGGTTAACCCTATAGCTGAAAGTGGTTTTTGGCTATCGGAAAGGAAAGAAGGAATGAAAAAGGAGAGAAGATGAATAAAGAAGTTGGAGCTTTTCCCTGGGTTACAAACCCAGGACCCCTCGCATGCCAAGCACTCCTCCAGTGGGGTGTAGCCACAGGTGTTACACTGGCCCGGTCAACAAGATCTTTTGTGTATACATGTATACGACTTACAGTGATCGCGTCATAGCATCATGTAGGATGGATGCATGATTTTATAGAATTTGGGTTAGGAAAGTAGCCACAAGATGTGAATGCGCATCTACCAAATTTGAAATTAGGTAAATGGTTAATAATTCTTTGTGTGGAGGACCCTGTCGATTTTTATACCGTGTACTTGAGAGTTACCAGAGCTTTACTATGTAGAAGACACACTCAATGCATAGCATCAATCACAAAAGGAGCCCAATATGTTGCAATGGCAACACTGCTACTGAAAAGTTGGCAAAGCTTACCAGGTATTCACATACCCTCAATGCATAGCACCAATCGCAAATGGAGCCCAATATGTTGCAACAGCAATACACAACTGCAAAGTTAGCTTAGCTTACCATGTGGCACACTTATCTCACCTAGCCCACAAGTAAGGGTGGGAGGCTTACACAAGTCTTATCTGCATTGAATTCGACAGGCTTTCGGATATGAACAATAAAACATTTGCACGCTATATACATGGTTTAGTATTTTGTGGTTCCAAATCTCTTTATTTTATTGCAAATGTAGGTTATATTTTGCCATATTCAAGGAGGAAGGCAGGGGCCTTGCTAAAAGAACGTAATTGTGATTTACAAAAATTCTAGGAAATTACAAGTGTTTTTGTTTCAGAGAAATGTTTAATTTCTTGCAGTTTTCAACAAGATTGGGAAATGTGCATATATTGTCAATGCTAAAAGTAATATTTTTTCCTGACAAAAATTGACAACGTTCAACTTGATTCAATATTTATAAAAAGGCACCTTTAGGTAAAAATGGCCACAGCACCTTATTTGGAGTCCCAATTTTGGGTGAAATTTGAACAATTTTTCCAAAAAAAATGTCACTTTGCACCCCCGCCCGGTTGCCCCAAAGAAAATTGCTGGTGCCACCACTGGTCTTTTGGAGACCTCAGTTACCCACTTCTCCATAAAAGTAGGCTCACCCTCCCAATATGTCATTGGTACAAATGTATACGGTTTGAAATCCTAAGTTAAAATAGCACCAAGATCAAGAAGGCCTCATATGACTTCCTAAACAAAGATTTCCTAACAAATTCACAAGGTTTTCTTATTGTCTGGTTGGCTAGGTCCCAGTACGATATACAGGTAGTTGTAGGTCTCTGACCTGCACATAAAGTACATGGATTAGGGGGTCTATGGGGCTGAATGATCCAGTTGATGAGCAGCTACCATAATGGCAATGGTTTTTGTCATTGAAATGGGATATACCGTATATAACATGGTATATAACACGGTTGTCTCAAATGATAGCAGGTTGCGCTGGTTTGCATTATGAATGTGGGTGCATGTAGAGGGGTGTGTGGGGAGGGGTATGCACAAGTGAGCCACTGCAAGCATTCACCTCCATACTGACATAATTCCTTTTAATTCTAGGGTGATGCACCTTCTTGATTTTTTGTTCATTTTTTAAAATACACTCATCTACTCTAGGTATCAGAGTATAAATAACTACAGCTTGTCTGTACGCAGTGCGACAATACTCAATATGAGGCCTGCACTAATAAGGAAGAAGAAGAAATACTAGTTTCCCCTTTAAAATTGAAATTCTGAAAAGGTAACTTAATTGTCTTCAATTTGGGAGGCTTACAATACTTCAGTTCCTTCTGCAGTACTGTATGTACCTTTCAGAAGTCCTTGCATATGACCACATCTTACCAATTAAGAGATACAAGCTAGTTAATGTGGAATAGTCACTGCACTATTCTCATCACACAAAAGCTATCCAGGACCAATGACTTCACAGATCTTGATCATAAAGATGACAGCATCCCAACAACATGCCATTCAAAGCAATTTATTCTGACACACTCCGCAAATCCTAAAATAACATCACCACAGATACTTACTGTTTCATTTATTTGTCTACAAATCATCTTTGCCACCTCCCAAATCTCACCGGATCATCAAATCCATCAGCAAATTTACACATTTCTCATTCTCAAATACCAATAGTTTAATCGTAGTTGCTGAGTAGGGGGGTTAAATCGCAACGGATTACGCGACTCAGACTTGAGGCTGTCCTTGAACCGCAATGCTAATCCTGTACAAACACCACGCTAAGAGAGCAGCTTCCTAACACACACAAACACTTATTCACGATTACACCATATAAACCTGGTATAATAGATCATATTATAACTCCTGTTATGATTTGTAGGCACACAAATCTGTTGCAACAGACTTTAGACTTTGTTCGCTTTGAAAGATTTTAAGTGGCACAAAAATTCAATTGTATTTATTTCTATGAAAAGTTTGAACTTGCTGAGATTTACAATATAAACACGTTTTGTCACCTGTATGTGTAAACAGAGAACTTAAATTCTTATGCAAAGTGTATTGACAGTGACTTCAGTATTTTTAAATTAATTTACTTCAATAATTTTATCTAACAAAAATTATAAAATGAAATAAAGTACAATTTGATACTGGTAGGAAATTACAATCCTATTGCCCCAACAACTATTGCTTTTAGTTTTATTTTGAGTCCTGTCTTTGTGATCAAAGTTTGAGTGTAAAAAGCACAAATTTGGCAAAATCAATACTGTAATAACTTGCTGTAAACCTTTGACAAAAAGCGTACTTTACTTAAAATAAGGTCACACAGAGGTCTTATTATTTAAGATTTGAAAAAAACAAAATGAGACTTTGGTATTGATCTTGTCTCTGATTGGCTGGCGACGCGACATGCTTGTGTCAAATTCACTTTTGTACGCATTGTTTATATTTCTCCCTTTTTGTCAAAATTGCAGCTATACTCTCGTCTAAAGTTTACAGCAATTTTTAGTCTGAGTCACTCACCAATTGGCCGTCTTTAACTCATATACTCAGTAGACATTTAAGTGCGTAATTATCATGATGTTCATATGCATACAAACAAATTATATCAGTGGTCATATTGAATCCTAATTTATTCCAACAAAGTCCATATTTTACACATGGTATTTTCAAATAGTTCACTTTTTATTGATAATCCCAATTTGCACAATTTGCAACAATCACGTTTTCTGACCTTTGATTAAGATATCACACACAAAAAAACACAATATCAAAAGGTATACCATGCCTTATAATGCAAATGACAAATGACACTTTTGTTAATAAAAACATGGTGTACTAATTACTATATATAGGTGACAAATTTAAATACAATTTGCAAGAAAGTACATCACATAAAATAACATGCAAACAAGTTTTTCTGATAACAAACATCAAACATATCTACTAATCCAGGAACACTATTCAAAAGTCCGATCTATTCAAATAACCAGTTATTGGGTTGTTTATAATCTCTTTGTTCCTACTTTTTAAAATAAAAGTACGACTGAATTCATTTTTTATGGTCTTCATGCAAATTAGTTTGTAGGGCACAGGTAGGTTTTAATATAACTAAGTTTTAAAACAAAAGTGTTCAGTATTTAAGCAAAGCAATATCACAACACTAAACCACATCAAAAGAAGAATACCTAAAAACGTGCAAGTTTTAAAAACATGCATAACTGTGATAAATAAAAATTATAGACAGATCACTAATACACCAATATGAACCACAAGAACACCAATCAACCAAGAACATAATTCAAGACAAAGTTCAAATGCATCAAGATTACACTTGTATGCTGCACTCATTTCTAATTTGAACTCTGGGTATTCAAAAGAGTACCCTGTGACAATATTCGATGGAGGTTTTTTATATGTGGATTTGAACTTTGTACTCAAAATGAGACTAAATCACACAAATGTCAAACTTTACCTCATCTCTTTCTTCACTGTCCGTGCTCTGTGACCTCGTCAGGTCACTATAACTATGTTTGCTAGGTCTAGGCTTTGTCGGAGTCTACAGCCAGGTAAGGTTGATGTGGTCAAAGGTCAAGGGTCACAAGGGGAATTAAAGGGATGCAATAAAAGAAAGGAACATAGAAAGGTTAATATATTCAGCTATGATATGTTTTAACAACAAGTAATTATTTTAGCAATACATTGAATTCAAATATGTACCCAAATTTTGAACCATTTTGACAATAGCCACCATGCATGTCCACCAACATCATGTATCACCGGTAGATTCCTTGCATAGTCAGATCAAAACTAGATTATACTTGTGGAATGTGACAATTTACAGTTTCTGGCAGAGAAGAACAGCAGTTGTTTATATTTTGACAGCGTGCACAGCATAAACAACAACAGACCGATAATCTGATTGGCTACATATCAAAATGTCGGTCAGCGCAGAGCAGCCCTTTTGAAGGGAACGCAAAGCCTCTACGTATGTCACTCATTAACCGGCGCTCGCATCAATCTGAGCAAGGGACTGCCTTTTTTTCTCTGAAGCCGGGTGTAAATAAAGATCACTAATAACACACCAATATGAAATACAAGAACACCAATCAACCAAGAACATCATTCAAGACGAAGTTCAAATACATCATGATTACACTTGTAATGCTACGCTCATTGCTATTTTGAACTCTGGGTATTCAAAAGAGTACCCTGTGACAATATTCGATGAAGATTTTTCATGTGGATTTGAACTTTGTACTCAAAAGAGACTAAATCACACAAATGAGACACTTTACCTCATTTCTTTCCATACTGTCCATGCTCTGTGACCTCGTCAGACTCTGTGACCTCATCAGGCTCTGTGACCTTGACAGGTTACCGTAACTAGTTTTGCAAGGTTTAGGCTTTGTTGGTGTCTACAGGTGAGGTTGACACGGTCAAAGGTCAAGGGTGAGGGGTCCCAAGGGGAATTAAATAGGAAACAAAAAAGAAAGGAATATAGAATGATTAGTATAAATTTAGTTATGATATGTATTAACCTTCTTCTTCTTCATCGTGTCAACACACGATATAGCCCGGCGATATAGTGTGTTTTAGCCAAAACTGGACACAGCTGTTAGCAATATCATTGTTCTTTGCAAGGTCCTCAACTTTGCATTCTTGCTCCAATAGAGGACATCGCAATAGGTGCTCCATGGTTTGTAACCCCACATTTTGAGAGTCACTTTACATAGGCCAGTACCAGCACTCAGTCTGTTGAGGCATTCAGAATTGGCACCAGGGGAAAGTTCTTTTTTTGCACTTATGGACATGGATGTCGTTGGAAGATAAGCAAGCATCCCTTTCCATAATGCAGCTCTGACACCTTCAGCTTGTGACCAGCATGTTTTAACCAATACAGCAAATTATATACTAAATTAAATCTGTACATGAGTTTTGAACCATTTGCCACTTTATAGGCATATAAATGCATGTGCATAAGTACGTGCTAGGCCTTTCATGCAAGCATATACACTTTGAATCCCATTAACATTTGTACAATCATTAATTTATTGACCATTCATATTTCTTACAAGCTCAGTATCATATAATACTGCAAATCAGATAATTCTCCACGCTTTTAAATTATTTCTATAAATTCAACTTAATTTAATGACTACTCAAAATAGCATCATTTCAAAGCTTATCTTCGTGTGTTTTCATCTACACCTGTGTACAATATGCGCAAATGTCAATATATGTGACTTTCCTGGTTTTGTCAAAATAGGTTAGGAATGTCAATTAACAAGAGAAAGTAATCAGTCATTGAGCTCGTTAAGTCTAGACTGGGCATACACACAGACCTATGTACCTGGTGTAATGATTTGGAGACATATGGTTCCATGTATATTGTACGGTTTACCAAAAAATTACAATTTGTAAATCAGGAAATATGTCCTAAATTTGCTATAAATGAAATATTGTGATTAAGCATTATGTCCCTCATCGTTACATTTCACCACATGCAAGTAAACATCATCTGATGATGGTATGAATACTTCATTTCATAACAGAGCCACCAAAACCAAAATTCTTGATGTACATGCCTAAAATCATTATTAAATCTGCAAAATCTCTGCAAAAGTGTTTCCGATTTTCTGAAGTCAAATAACAGGGTTATTTATTCTTATCTAAATCCGAGCACCAAACGTCACAAGCAAGTCTATTTTTTACACAAAAACGGTCCAAGTTAAACTACATTATTGCCTTCATTACCTTCTATCAGAATGGGTAGCTACTGCTGACCCACATGCATGTATCCAATAAGATCACTGTTAATTTAAGCCCTGAGTTGATCAAAATTGGATTTGATTTAAAGTTCATACTGATGATTACACTATATAAACTATACGTCAAATGTCATTATCATAACATTGTATGACTAAGCTGTTCCATGGTGTGGTACCATTTTGTGACTAATTGTAGTGATGAATATTTTATGATCTAGCAACACCCACTGAATTATTTAATACTACAATTCCTATACAGATATCCCGTATTAAACTGACCATTGGATTATAAGGGAGCTCATTTTTAGAAATATGATTCAATGTTTGTCTATGTTGCAACATCCTTGTTTGTTTGTTTGTTTGTTTGTTTGTTTGTTTGTTTACTGGTTTGCCCCCCCCTCCCACCAAAAAAGCTGACTAAGCCCCTGTTCCATCTCTGGATTTTGTTGTTGGTTTACAATTGGGATTTATTGAGATATTCAGCCTTAGATTTAGGCCAAAAGTATGTCTTTTTAACCCAAGAATTGGGCCAAGACCTCGATACGGTTAAATTGAACTGAAATCCTCCTTTTTCTTTAAAGGCTTGCACCAATTCTAGCAAGCCTTGCACCTTAGTGGGAACACTGCTTTTGTATGATATCTACTGCTTCATTGCTGTGTCCTCCTTCAGTGCAGTGATAATACCGACCTGGGGGAATTGTCCCCTCTGGCTCAAAATACCAGGAGAAAATGGACCAAAATTAAAAATTTGCATCTTCTTTATTTGTGTTTTAAACAACAAAAAATGAGCCTAATTTTATAATTTTAGACCATGTCAGTATTTTTTACCAGCATTAAAATTGCAAATATTTGTGCACTTTGCACACACTTGTGCCGGTAAAGTCATAATGAGACGGAGTTAATAAGACAATTTTGCCTCTTTGGAAATTTGCTTTGTAATATGCAACTGTTTTAGTTTCATAGTTGTAGACATACATTTCAGTCCCAGACATTGTATGTCTTTTTAACCTTTATTTAAGAGGTCTCTTGTATTATTATAGCATTGCCGAGTATAGGCAAAAGCAATAGTCCTGCCTCGCATGTAGCCTATATATGCCAAATATTAAAGGCTCTGCATGGGTTTATATAAAGTATGTTGTAAATCTGTTAAAGGTAGATGAATTAATTTTAATTTTCATCATCATATATGTTGAACTTCGAACATCATGCCTCATAATCAAATGGCACAATGGTTTATAAAAGTCAGACTTTTTGTACAGTAATCTCAGACTGAAGTACAGGCAAACAAGTACTGGAGTGAAGATGTAAGTTCCATGGAACAACAACTACATACAGAGGATTTTGTTCAAACCAAGTGTTCTTCTTCTATTGAATAATATGCTCATGTTTTACAGCTCACTGACTGTGATGATAAGAATTACCTGCTTCAGAAAGTATAGGTTATATAGCACTATAGACCTGGACGATGCATGAAAATAAGACAAGGAACTAAATAGTGAATATTCTCAGTCATCCAGTCGTTAGAATCACAAGGTTTTGAAATAAATCAAATACTGGAACTTACATTTTTTGCACGTTGCGTCTGAACCATCAGACTTCATCAGGCAACTGACCCGCTGGGCTGGTCATGTGACAACGTAGCAAGTTGCAAAAAATGTAAATTCCAGTTATTGATTTATTTCAAAACCTTATGATTCTAACGACTGGATTAATTCAAAACTGGATTAATTCTGGATTAATTCAAAACCTTGTAAGACAAGGAACTATTTGTTTACTGGGCATCTGAAAAGGCTGCTTTAAAATCACTGAAATTGACCAAATTATACAGCAAAAAAAGGTACATTTTCAGTTCTGATGCTTAGAAATGGTATATTGTTTCTCATTATATGACAGTTTTTTTGAAAATATATTACTCAAATTCATACGCACTACATCAGTTTTTAGTAAATTTTCACCCTACCTAATTGTAACTTTCACTTTCAGCTTCAAGGGTGCACTGCCATTTTAAGGTATTTATGGTTCAGTGTGTTTAAAACAAGAAAATTCTCAGGTCAACCTATGTTGAGTTTTTGATCATTTTGATCATCTAAATCATCTAGTTTTATCTATTATTGTTGGTGTTTAACAGTGAGCGTTAAATCTGCCAGAAATTAGCCACTTTCCCATTGAAAACTGTGAGGCAATTAGTGGTATTGAACCTAAACAGATCAGCGTCAAGTTAAACAAACTTGCTAAATCCCAGTTTCAAAAGGAAGCACAAAATGTTGGCCTCTCTTGCCTGTTCCCATGGCCTTTGTAATGAAACATCTCAATACACACAAGCGAGTGAGTGCCCTTTGTAATTCCAGCACACTGCTTTAATAAGCTATATTCTTTTACATAAAAGACTGATGATACATGTAGAGCATTGAACTTCTGCAAGCAGACATTTCTTCTACTGAAAGTAGATAACTAGGGTAATTTTACTGTTCCTGCCTCAATTCAGATCATCTGGACTCCGACTGCTGATCCAATTGGGAGGCAACTGAACTTGAACTGGAACAGACGAAGCTGATATCAGCACAAAGCAAATTTGCTACCAAAATGTTCATGATAGATGTAAGACATCAAAATCTCATTTTTCTACTTGCAATATACCTTGGTATATCTTCTTTCATGTCTAAAATTTTTAACTTAAAAGTCTTCAATCATAAAAGTGTATCATAAAATGTGTCTTTTATGAATTTTATAAAATATATCACTTCCAAAATATTAAAATATTCTAGTTTACACCAAAAAGCATTATTTCTTTGGGGCGTTCTTGAGAGATCCATGTGAAAAGGTGCAACTGTATTGAAAATACTCGGTATCATTCTGCAACATACTGCAAAGCCAAATACAAATACATGTTCCACTAGAGAAATAAAGCTTTTGGAAATATTCGGTAGCAAACCTCTTTTATAAATTTATTTACTTTTGATATTTAGCTGAACTCTTCTTCCAGCTTTGCATTTTCATCAAAAGGTTTATTAAGGCCAGGGGCTGAGTTAAAGCAGGAAACTTAAAGACACTTATGAGCCTGAAGACGATTCCCAAATCTACCAATTTAGCGATGAAATCCCATAGATAACTCCAATCTGTGTACTTGTATAACATCAGAGGAGGCTCTCTACCGGTATGCATGAATCGCTGGGTTAAAAGGTTGGGTTTTATATAACAAGAATAACTAGACCAGTTTTAAGATTCACTACACATAGTTTTATATGCTCAGTCTTAATTTATTCTTGCAAATCCATCAATTCCATCTGAAAATTGAGTTCCAAAACTGTGCCAATTTAAAATGTTAATGGCACTAGAATTACCGTTTTATGTATAAAAAAAGTTATAATTTACTTAGAAAATTCTTCACAAAATATAATCTGAAGAACCACTGGACTAATTGAAGGCATGTTTGTACTCATTTGTTTGCAAACATTTTAAATATAGCAACAAAGTTTTAACATTTCATCTTCTTTTGTAAATTATACAACCCAAATATTTCATCCTATTGTTTGATGCACCATCTGCATGTTAAGGGTTATGAACCCTAAGGACAAAGCAATAAACAAAGCGGATGTTGCGCTCCTCATCTTTCCTCCCAATGAGACTCTACATCTCAATGAATAACTCATCTCACTTCCTCCAAGCAACCAGTTTGTTTTCTGATCTAACCTTTAAATTGGTATACATTGTTTCAAACCAACCTGCCCTATGAGCTCTGATCGGCTCAATACAGCAGCAGGGTTAAATGCATGTACTGACTGTGACACCCAGGATACAAAGTTCATGAGGTAAAAGCAGGCATATGCTAAAGTATGGTGAACTCACACACCACCCTACACGATGTATAAATTTGCCTAGCCCGATTTCTCTAAAATTAAAATTTTCCAAGAAGATACAAGTTTGGCACCAGATCGAGCCGAACACATGCACCTTGTTTTTAAAAGTACGGAATGTCGAAATAATACAGCAAATTAGACCACTAGACTACCGTTTCATGAGTAACTATCTTAAAACACCAATTCATCAATTAATGTATCCGTTTCAAATGCAAAGTTTCTTTGATATACTTCAATATAAACACTTGCTCAAAGGGGGAGATAATGTCTGAAGCAGGATCAGAATCTTGGGTTCTGTGGGATATCACACTTAGTGGGCCCAGCCCCTTCTTATATATACTGTACCCTAATCCCCTATGAAGCAACCCCTGTGACCAAAAAATGCTTGACAATTGAATCCAGGCAGAAGTGAGTTTGTGAGATAGGAGAAAATATTGTATTCTGAGGCAGAGATCAATATAATTATTGGGTTTTGTGGACTATATATATATAGCATTTAGTAAGCTAGGCACAACGTTTGACCCCAGCCCCCTTCTTATCGACTGAACCCTACAGAGCAAATCTTTCAACCTAAATTGCCTGACAGTATACTCTAGGAAGAAGGTACTTTGCGAGATAGGAGAAAATGCCCTACAAGATTTCGCTCAAAATGAACCATGTTAACAGAAAATGCTCTAGTCTGAAGCAGAGATCAATATATTGGGTTTTATGGTTACTAAAATGACCAAAACAAATCTGACAACTGACTCCAGGTTTACCCCAGGGTTCTACCTGTCTATGATATTTCAATGTGACAATACTTCTTGTGTTTCAAGGAGTTTACTAGATTTCTTTATATCTCTAAGGGATCTTCAGGATGAATGTCTGATTTGATTAGCTCCCCTTAGCATCTTGTGAGAGAGTATAATATATACGATAAGTAAGGATCATTGAAGGGGCAATGAAGAGGGTAACCCATAAGTCACTCCAAACTGACTTGATGAGTTGTACAAAACAAGCTATCCAAGTTCTATCCAAGAAATTAACTACATCTGTGGGTGAGTATCACAATTAATATAAATTGATTCATTGCTTTCATAGTTTTCAGAATGAATCAAATACTAGAAATAGAGTTTGCTACTCTGCTACATTACATCCGGTACTATCAAGCTTCATCAGCTATATCATTGATGATGTGTACATTTTATGCCGTTGCCCATTTTTTCTTTGTTTTTCTAATTTGATGTAAAACCTGACCGGGAACCTGACTGTTTTAAGGATAAGATCATGTGCTGCACTTTCATACCCACAGTAATATTATTTATCTGTTTTATATTTTTTTTAATAATACAAAAAAAAGTTACAAAATCTCTGGCAGTTGGCACTAATTATTGTGTGATAATTTAAAATCATCTCTGATCTTCTGCTTTCTGTCCTGAAATTTGATACAAATGTTGTGATAAATAAGAAATCACCACTTACTTTCTACCTATAATCTGAAATTTGATGGAAAAGTAACGTACATACACCGGAAAGTTTATACCAGAAACAATTGATTCATACAAAGCTTGAACATTGAACTTGTCTCTAACAGTTTGAATCAATTCATATTGTCTAGAAAACAACAACTGGCAAACAAAACCTCCTGAAGGGTCTTTGAGAAGTCCTCATAGCAAATCACTGTGGCTACTTCAAGCAACATCAAGGGAAACAGTATGCAGGGACTTATTTATATGCATTGTTCCTACTTAATACAAATGTCATGATTCTTGAATTTCAAATAAGTCTAAATTTGCATATATCAGTTCCCCTGATAAGACACTGGTTAGATTAATACAAGAAGGGTCTATCTTACAAGTTGTTTTTATGAGTATCATACTTTCTTCTGTATTGGAACCACTGGTATTGTATGATCTCAATGGGCTATTCTAGTTGAAATCCATACACCCCCTATGGAAGACATGACCTTACTCTTCCACACAGGGAGTGTGAATTTCAAATGGGATTACCTGAATGGGTGATTCCATTTGCCATCTATACTCCCTGTGTTGGATATTAAGGTCATGTCTTCCATTGGGGTGTATGAATTTGACCTGGCATAGCTCAATGAGCAAATGAACGTGTGCAGACCTCAAAATAACTTTTCTAACCGCCAAATTGCACCCGACATGAAAATGTGCGTGTGAGGTAAAGGGTGCTTATCATAAAGTTGTATCGCAACTTTCGTAACAGTGCACAAAGCGGCCATCAAGCCACCCCGCAGCGAAACAGCTGGGTGACATTTTTAAGTGCCAGAGAGGGCCTGTCACCTGTGCACTAGCTGATCCAGTGCTGCTTATGCTACCCATTTTTGCATGTATTTCTTATTTTGACTCCCTATTTTTGCTTGTATCTCAATTTCATAATTCTTACCTTTGTGGCCTGGTTACAACAGATCATACCTGGGTATGCAGCTCAATGGCAATACTATGATTTGCTTGCAATATAGTTCACAATAGAGTGCTGTGCTATTGAATAACATTATTGCACCCCTGAAATTAATTCAAATTTTCTACGAAATCTGACTCACAGGTTGAAATATTACAATGCAGACCATTTTACACATGAAGTGTGAATTTTCACATGCATATTACTCAGTGGCGAGAAATTAAGTCAGCTCCAACTCCAAGTCTTGGTTTGGCAACAAATTACACTTTTTAAAACAAAATATTTTTTTACCTCACACATAAAAATTTTAGAGGTTGCGGTAATATGATAAACAAAGAGAGAAAATAATGATTTTATGATGACACAATGTGAGATACAACATTATGTGACACACAAGAAATCACCTATGTGTGAATGAATCGCCAAAGCATTATGTTGCCAGAAGGCCTCAATGCCTGTCTTTGTGTTAAGGACGGTGGTAATGCCTGAAATTACTCATCAAAGCCCCTCATGAAATCATACCTATATTTTCAACAATTTGACTCTCTGCACAATCAAGTTACAGCTAAAAGTTTTCTTCTTCTTGTTTTCCCAACATACAAAACTATCATTTCAATGAATTCCTTAAAATACAAATTCTGGCATGGGCCAGTGGTTCTTGAGTCTATGTCAATACAACTTGTCCCATGTTATCAATTACAAAATTTTAACACCTTACCTTTACCTACCTGTAAACCAATAAAATAGTTCATTGTTATATTTTTTAATTATGCACATATGCAAATATATGCAGATAAGTTTGGCACTTACCATATCCTCCATGTCTCCATCGTAGGAATTAGCGGAAGAGCTGCGATTTCCCTTGAAAGTACCAGGTGAGGGCGGCCCAAGAGAATTCACCATGCCATCTGCGTAAAAACAAGAAGAAAACGGAGCTGTTGGCGTCTTCATCAGCCTCATCCTCATCGTCCAACTCAGAATCGGCCCCAGACATTGGGATGCTAAGTAAACTAGACTATTCCACAGATTGAATATCGCAATCAGAATTTGTGCTTGATAAAGTAGAATGCACAGGAGACTATATGTATGTATGCTCATTGACTCTACAAGCAGGGCACACATACAGTCTCTTTCAGTAAATCAACGCTGTGATGTCGCTATGTGGCTTCAAGCCAAAGGCTGGCTTGATAGTGACACCAGAGGGCTCCCTTCAGATCTCATGGGGGTGATAAAAATGCCATGATGTAATTGTACTGCCTAAGGGTAAAAGCCAGCTTGTGTGTGCGCAAAACCAAGTGTGTGCTGTCAGAGTACAAGCCTGTGGTGTGAATGACGCGCTCCGTGTCAGGATGTGCATACTTATGGGGCAGAAATTGGCACAAAATGCTGTAGATCTAGAAGCTAGTCAAATGGAATCATAGCAGTTGTCAATCTTAGGTGACATATGGTCTAGAGTTAAGCTTAAGTTTACTTGTTACTTCATCAAGCATCTGTAAACTTTGTGCACACATGATTTGATTAAAGAAGCCAAAAGCAAGATTGCGGAATACTTAATTGCTGAACACAGATTCTTATCGTCAATTTTTGTAAGAATGTGTTCCTATACTTCCCTCTTAAATACCAGGATCAAGTAGCATAAGTAAATGAAGTTCTTTCATTAGGATGCATCACAAACAGGTTTAGAATAAATATTGATTGAAATATTATTATTTCAAAAATGTCATTTCTTTAAATACCGTAACACAGCAGTTTTAAATTAAAAATGTTACTATGGGAAAGCCAATTGAACTAATGCTTCCATATACTCTAGGAGCAACTTTGTATAGTCTCTCAGCTACGCAATTCTAATATCCCAGAAAGTTTATGATTATCTTTTAGATGAGAATGAAACTGAAAAGTGGAGAATCTAAGGTATCATCTTCAAATGTCTGCATTTGGAAGAAAATCTGGCTGCCATAATTAAGAAATACAAAAAAAAATTGTGGGGAAATGTTACTAACCTTTTCGGTAAATAGCCTTTGCGAGTACACCTGAGATATTGTCATTTGATGTCACACCGATCTGTGCCAATGTGCACATTGTTTAGCAAACATCGTTACTGCGCATTGCAAGATGGCGTGACGTCAAATGACGACATCTCAGGTTTACTCCCAAAGGCTTATGGGATTTACAGAAAAGCTCAATGCTCTTCATCAGAAACTTTGCCTCTTGGAAAATGAACATTTTTGATACAGAACCTCACTCTTACAAATGCTCTCTACATAGGTCTTAGTCAAAAGGTGGGTACAGGAATGTGCAGCAGATTTGGAGTGCATTTTTTGTTATAACTTTTGGTCTCAATTTTCAGAAACAGGTTTAATTAAGAGATTGGGTTGTTGTTCAATATATCTCTTCCAAAAGTAAGGAAAAATGTACAAATTTGTGACAATTTACCATAATTTTGAGCAGAAATTATCAAAATTTAGTATATTTTGGGGCTTCTCTTTCATGAAATTTGGTATATTTTGGGGGAATATTTACAGAATCCTAGTCACACATCCAGCTTCAACATACATGACTTACCAAAATTATTGAGTGGACTACCATGGTGATCTGCTAGGTCTCCAGAAAGGTTTGTGAGTGAACTAGGCAGTGTTAAAGGCACAGTAAGGGCAACAGTAGGCGCATTGGAAATAGATCCGGAACCATTAGCTTGGCTCTGTTAGGGAGAGAATAAACACAAAGTTGAGAATTAGAGTTTGCCATTAATGAGAAAATATGTTTGTTTGTTCCCTTGTTTGTGTGTTGTTGTTTTTATTGACTACTATTTTATTCTTAGTTGCTTAACATCTTTCTTTCTCATTCATCTCTTTTTGCCAATCCTATCAAGATGGAATCAATGCCAACATCAACACCAATACCCCCTCCCCACCTGTTACCTATTGTTGAATTGGGAGCCTGAGAAAGTGTCACAAATATGGACCAGTGTAACATAAAAACCTTCTAACTCTTAAACATATAATTTATATGTCAATTTTACAACATTTAACCCTTGAAAATGTTGCCGACACTGAGCACTTATGTATTGAATCCAGATCACTGCAAGCTAGCAGCCAGTGGGATAACCAAGGGGGGTGGGGGGAACTTCCCCCTGTGAGAAGTCCCCCATTGGAATGCTGGCTACCCTGATATTTAAATCTTTATGACTTTTTTTAATACTTTTTAGCCTATTTTTGACCACTTTCATCAAGTTTTTCCCCCTTGCCCCTTTCCCTACTGAAAAGTCCTGGCTACACCACTGCTAGAAGTACAGTTTGGATCATAAAATGTCTTATAGAGAACAAATTCATCACGATGAGAAGCTATTATCTTTTCAGGACAGTGGTCACTATCTGATGGTAATAGTGTGATGGTTTCTAGGGGCAGACCCTTAATTTCCTTGTGGTTGGTTTGTCTCGTCGCGGTTTTCAGCAATTCATGTTCAGGTCAGTGGCATGCAAAGTACACAACAATGTATCATGGCTTCACACTGTTTACAAACAAGTTGAACTTTTGGTAACTTCTTCATAAATTAGTAATTTGGTATACATGTCTTATCAAACCAGAATACAACAAATGTGTGTTAATACATGGTAGAAAAGGGAACACTTCCACATACCTTAGATATTTCATCAACTAGTGAAGCTGTTGTGTGCTTTGCACATCCCAACAATTCATTTTTAACTGTAGTTCAAATGGTTATCATATATCAAAAGTTGCTAAATATCCCCCTCCCATATCCAAAATTTTACCCACAAATAGTATTACAAATGTCGGACTAAACCAGGGTAAAGCCAGAGGAAATTTCTAATTTCTCTGATCTTCATTTTCCTGCTCATAATACTCCATTTTCAAACTTCCCATGGTTTGCCATACTCCTCCAAAATTTACAAATTCTGAATATGTTTAATATTCAATATTTTTTATACATTTGTTTTATAAAATCCAAGAATTCAACGAGGCAACCCAGTTCAGTAAGCCTCTATGAAGTCCCACATGACTTGAAATTGGTTTAAAGTTGATTTAAAACTTCCTGGAGGAAGGGAAATATTACCCAAACTATATTTTGTTATTTCATTTCTTCATAAATACCAATTCTAACAAATAAACAATTTTCATTCATGAAAAATTCAAATGCTATTGTTTACTAGTAGATATTGTGATAATTCTCCATAGTGATAGAATGTTAGCAAGAATTGATTTGAAGAATCATATCAAAATTATTATTGAGACCACACAAAATTGGACAGATCACAATTCGCCACCAAAATGCATGTGTAATCCGATTATCACTATGTCAACTGGATCAAGTTTTTGAGTTTTGCACCACGATCGAAATGATCGCAACACAAAGTCTATGGCATGTACTACTATTACCTTTATCAAACGGTGTGTGATCCAGTTACCAGGGAGTTACGTAACCACTTCGCTGGCAAATACAAAAGAAGGGGTATGGTCCATCTCTTACAAGATACATGTAGCATGTAGTAACAAAAGAATGTGCCTTTACAATAGTCTTGCACCCCTATCCAAAGTAATGATGAAAGATAATTCGCCAGCGAAGTGGTTACGTAACTCCCTGGTAACTGGATCACACACCTTTTGGAATTGGTAGTACATGCCATAGACTCTGTATTGCAATCATTTCGATCATGGTGCAGAACTCAAAAGCGTGATCCAGTTGACATAGTGATAACCCAATTACACGTAAAAAAATTCGCTTGCGAATTAAAAACTACCCACATCAAGCAACATAGTTAAGTCACACTGCAGAAGATGAAAATAATTTATGTGAAATTAACAATAATTGAGAGTGTTAACCATTCCTGATTTTATTGCTTTTATTTGTCAACCACAAACATATCAACCCATTCAGACTCAAATACATTTATAGTGAGTAGTGATGTGTTAGCATGGTGGTATATGGGACTGACTTAAGCATTCACAATCTGTGCAGTTATGACGTACTCATTCCAAGTCATAGAATTTTATTATTTTAAACTTTAATACAATTACAAAACAAACTTATCAATACATTTATTGTGGACAACTAATTAATACATCCATTGTGGACAACTGTTTTCTTACAATATATGGTTATGCATTAATGTTTTAGTTACTTCTGCATGATAGGAATATGTAATTGAGGTTTAAAGCATTCATTAGAAACTTACTCCAGCTGAGGACAAAACCTTTACTTTTGACTTGGATCAATTTCAAGAATGTGCCTTTAAATTACTGGTCATTTCCTAATTTCTGAAAAATTAACCCACTTTCACAGGAAATCAGATGAATAACTAAAAAAAGATGTTATCACCACAAAAGAGGTTTATGGTTCCATACACTATGGGGTAAAATTGTCTCAATTCACAGGCATAATTCATTAACCCTTATTCAATATCATAGCTCAAAATTTAACTTCCAAATTATAGGGTTGAGTTTTTGTACCAGGTACATATAAAGGTCATTCTTTGGGTATACAAACATGATATAGGGGTCAAAGAACTGTCTCCTTCTGGATGAAAATGTTAGAGATCCTAGTGATGTTGTGCACCTGATTGAGTTAATCAGGTGCAGCATTCATGTTTCTCATCAAATGGACAATGAAGCACATCATAAACCTGAGTGTGCGGATACTCACTCCCTTCATTAAGGCTGAATCATTGTCAAAGTCATGGCCAAAAGGCAAGAAAAATGTGAAGAGTTTACATTGGCAACAGAAACCGACAAATCTGCTGGAAATTCAGATAACATTTAGAATTTTATTTTCTAAATTTTATGTGATTAGAATTCAGGGCATTAATGTGGATTTTAATTTAGTGTTCTCCTTATTGTCACCTTGTTATGTACATGTACTTATACCAGCAGTTCCTACAAACTCTTTTTAGGCAAGTGACACTATTTCTAAATACTCTAGCTCTGCTCACCATCAAAATATGGCATATACCAAAAGATGGATAACTTGAAGTGGGGTATTCAAGTACATTATTATAATAGCGACTCTTTTACTACTATTTTATTTGATGTAAACTTAGACTGAACTAACAACTACTTGACAACAAGCTGATTTACATGTAGTTTGGTGCTCCTCAAAAAGGAGGGATTTATGACAAACCAAACCAAACCAAACTAAAAGAATACTGCCACAAGACCACAATTTACATAATACATCAAAATAAGAGCATGTTCCAATATAAATAAAGGTTTAAATGAACTCTTTGAGGATCCTGAAATCTCACATGAAATACGATAAGATCCAAAAACTAAAAGATAAAATAATTTAGAAACTTAAATCTCCAATGTACTACAAATTTTTACCTACTGTTTATGGAACCAAAAACCAAATTTGATCTTTCCAAAAGCATATAATAATTTATTTGGTTATGCTTCATGTCCTCTCAAGTTGGTAATTTTAACATTGATGTCAATGTGCTGCTTCAGGTTTCACAGTAGTAAATTGGCGTAAAAGTTTGACGACACACTGGCTCAACATGCACAATTTTCAAACTTTGACAAATACCAATAATCAATGTCCAAAAGAAAGTTCACTTGTAATTGGTAAGTCATTCAGCAGATAGAAAATTAGTCTTCATCTCAAAGTTCATTTAGCACTGAAATTTTTATCTGTCACTACTATATAGCCTTTTTCAGTGGAATTACCCCATTTAACCTTTTGGTTCATGATGTAATAATTGAGCCATAGAAATTTGGAAACTGAATAGTAAAAATTACCAAATGTCTATCAGAGTTTCATTTGTAGGATAGTTTTAGTTAAATAAGTTTTTGTAGGCAAATCTAATAATTTTACTCACTTTTCTGAGCTTTCATTGACAATGACAGGTTATGTCATCTTTATCACAGATGTCCAGGCTCACTGCATTCCAGCTGGACTACAATTTGTAGTCTATGATCTGTTTTGTATATTACATCCCACCACGGTAAAATCAGGACCTTCCGCTGAAGAAGTACGCATCAGCGCCAACTAAACATTTTTATGGTGAAATATGCTTTTTATTATGATCAAGAGTTCAATCTAAAGACTTTTACTGTATAGTGTGAACGAACTGCTCCCACACAGGGGGTGTAGATTTCAAATGGAGTCACCCATTCAGGTAACCCCATTTGAAATTCACACGCCCTGTGTGGGAGATTAAGGTCATCTCTTCCATAGGGGGTGTGTGGATTTCAACTGGGATAGCCCATTGTGTTTGTGAGGAGCAGAATGCATTGTTGTTATTATTAACACCATGCTAACACACATTGGCCTTTACTACTCACCCATCGTTAACACCATGCTAACACACACTTGGCCTTTACTACTCACCCATCGTTTCTTACTTGTGACGCTCAGAGAAACGGTTTTCTCTGACTTGACTCTCACGTATTGCATATTCCTGTTAAAACAATATTCACTGGTTGTTTGCACTTAAGAAGCAAATTCTGAGCAATCCATTAAATACAGAGATTTACACTACCAAAGTACTACATCCATCATAAATAGTAACCCCCGTCAATTAATATGGCAGTGTTACCGGGTACTTGTACATTATACTACACCTACAATGGCTTGAAGAATAATGTGCACAGTATTACTGTTGCTATTTTCAATTCTCATACAAAAGTGTACATGCCGAGCGTTGTGTCAAATGTGTGAGCAAACTTCGCAGAAGCTTTGATCTTAGTGACAAGCTGCCCAGTTACTATATTGGGTAGTGTGATTGGTTTAGTTTTTCTGAATCGTGCATAGTTTACAGCATCATAATGCTTGTGGACGCACTCTTTGCTTTCAAATTGGACATGTTGTGTCCGATAACTTCATATAGCAACAGTACAATGTATGTACATGTACACTGTGTAAAGAACAAAAAATAACAATGTGATGCATGGAGACCAAATGGTATCATTTTTGGTAGAAAATATGTACAATTCAATACTATTTGCCATGTATTACAGAGCAGTCTGCCTAATGATAACTTTTAACCCATGTTTTCAATCTTTTTGGGGTGGGAGAACATTTGTTACCCAAAGACTTTGAATTTGGACATTTGAACAATAAAAACACAAAAATTATCCTTTTTTTACACCAAAATACCTTACCTTCTACTAGTTTTTATAACACCTAAACTGCTACTTTTTACATGATGCAGCCTGTCACATCACTACACAATGAAATGTGCTAAATTAACACAATCCTCCCCCCTTACACAACCTTTACACACCCACCCCTACTCACCACAGTCGTACTTGACATACTGGACACTTCATCATCCAGGTCACTCCCTGCATCTGATACAGACACCATTCTTCCCACCCCTTACACAACCTTTACACACCCAACACTACTCACCACAGTTGTACTTGACATACTGGACACTTCATCATCCAGGTCACTCCCTGCGTCTGATACAGACGCTATTCTTCCCACCCCTTACACAACCTTTACACACCCACCCCTACTCACCACAGTCGTACTTGACATACTGGACACTTCATCATCCAATTCACTCCCTGCATCTGATACAGACGCAATTCTTCCCACCCCTTATACAACCTTTACACACCCATCACTACTCACCACAGTCGTACTTGACATACTGGACACTTCATCATCCAGGTCACTCCCTGCATCTGATACAGACACCATTCTTCCCACCCCTTACACAACCTTTACACACCCACCCCTACTCACCACAGTCGTACTTGACATACTGGACACTTCATCATCCAATTCACTCCCTGCATCTGATACAGACGCAATTCTTCCCACCCCTTATACAACCTTTACACACCCATCACTACTCACCACAGTCGTACTTGACATACTGGACACTTCATCATCCAAGTCACTCCCTGCATCAGATACAGATGCCATTATTCCCACCCCTTACACAACCTTTACACACCCACCCCTACTCACCACAGTCGTACTTGACATACTGGACACTTCATCATCCAGGTCACTCCCTGCATCTGATACAGACACCATTCTTCCCACCCCTTACACAACCTTTACACACCCATCACTACTCACCACAGTCGTACTTGACATACTGGACACTTCATCATCCAGGTCACTCCCTGCATCAGATACAGACACCATTCTTCCCACCCCTTACACAACCTTTACACACCCATCACTACTCACCACAGTCGTACTTGACATACTGGACACTTCATCATCCAGGTCACTCCCTGCATCTGATACAGACACCATTCTTCCCACCCCTTACACAACCTTTACACACCCACCCCTACTCACCACAGTCGTACTTGACATACTGGACACTTCATCATCCAGGTCACTCCCTGCATCTGATACAGACACCATTCTTCCCACCCCTTACACAACCTTTACACACCCAACACTACTCACCACAGTTGTACTTGACATACTGGACACTTCATCATCCAGGTCACTCCCTGCATCTGATACAGACGCCATTCTTCCCAATCTGAAGAAAGAAAGAAAAATACCAATTCACATTACAGACAATACTTAAAAACAATGATGGGCATAAACATTGACAAAGCATTATAGAATGAGCGAACAAAATATACACAAATTCCTGCTTTGACCATTTGCTATCATCTTCAAAATGATTTCCATCATCATTCATCAATGATCAGTCTCAGCATTCCTTAGCTAGGTTTTACGAAGGTATGCCACTCACATGCTGCCCTTTATTACATGAGTACACCCCTCAAAATAATCAGAGGGTGTGTGCGTACCAGATTTAAAGTTGCACCCAATCCTCTCTTTGCATCAGGTATGTTTACATGATGAAAATCACTTGACAGACCAGCTCATAAATGAAACTGATAATCCTATTTTGATTTGCACAACTATAGAGTATCAAAGTATATAACCATCAGTTGCTCTTCAAGCATTGCCCTGGATACATTCTGACTTTGCATTGCCCTTCAGTGTGATTAAGATGTATATGTCAACAGTTTCACGCTTTCTCTTTTAAATCAATAAATTAAAGATTTTCAGGAAAGACGCCATCTCCGCCTTTGATGACAACAGATTTCAGCGCCATGACAAGCGAGTTTATAGTGACAGAAAAGTACAGACTAAGTTTTGGAGAATCACTTTAATAGCAACATAACTTTGATACCATGGTGAACATTATAAACATGATAAAGGAAATGGCCAGAAGGATTGGCTACTTCCTGAACTACTTTCCAATGATACAATTTCACAATGCATTGCAATCATTTTATTTGATTCATCATCAAACACCTTTTTCGCATATATAAGGTTTTTAGGGTTAGGTTTTTAGAGTTAGTGTTCAGGTGATATTCAATAGTTTGTATGTTATTGTATGAGTGTGGAATGGATCCATGCCCATCAGCTCCAATACATCATTTCACTTTCGCAACATTTTAACAATAGTATAATAATATTTCAATTATTTGATTATAAGTTAAATTGTAGTTCATAATGAAATGTTCCTGCACATAAATTAAAAATACAGTAGTTTTAAACTGTGTGAAGTAAAATGAACAAAACATTGTTCCACATGACTGCTAAATAGTTACTGATTAACAAATGTCAGTAGTATGAAAAAACTTTTAAAACTTTTCTTCATTGAGTTTTCTATGGAATTCAAGCGACCATTTATTTTAAATTGTACAAGTCTAGAAGAGTTGTCAATTTATTAAACACTTTTAAACACTTCAGTCTCCTGTCTCATTCTACCACTCAAAGAAACATGATTAGTTAGCTTACATGCGGGTCCAAGACCTGAACTGCATTCTGCTTTCCTAGGCTGCTAGCGGGGCTGATTCTATGCCACGCTTATACTGCTTTCAAAAGCCTAGTAATCACTGAGTGGGTATGGCGAATCCTTCCTTGCTAGTCTGTATCACACCCCAAGTAAATCCAAAAGTGTCAAAAGTTTTCACAACTTTCTCCAAACAATCCACAAAGTTTTTCCAACAAGAGATAGCAACGATTACGCATCCAAAAAGTTCACAGAAAATGTGTCCGACTTGAAATCCCCGATTATTGTCAACTAATTAGATCGTTGTTTTGGTCAATATAATCTACAGCGTTCCTGGTGGAGGTGGCGAGGCGGTCGTATGAATCATATATTTTCACAATCAGAGACGATGGCCAAAGCGTACTTATAAATCACAATGAATCACCCCTACTCACTCAGGCTGGTCTCTCTGCCTGCCTGCTTGCCTGCCTATAGGGAACGCTATCCAACATACATGGCAGACCAGAAAATGAGAGTCATGCTGGATGTATCCCACAATGCAATGCAAATATAGTTTCCTGTCAGTCTCTATGGTGATTGTTAGAATTTAAAATGTTTGTTTGTCTGTTTGTTTGATTGATTTTATTTTGTTTTTATGATTACTAGTTTTTTCCACAAAAATATTAAGCCAGGTGTTTTGCTGGTTTCTACATAAAATTTTATTACCTTTTTTTTTTTTGCAAAATTTTATCTAGAATTGGAGAAAACAAGAAACGTAATCCACAAACTGTTTCTGAAAATGATTTCTACTTTCAACCAACTGCTTTTTTCTTTTAAAGGGTTAAACTGTGCTAAATTGGCATCCTACTCTTTTCATGCACCCTTTGATTTTTTGAGAATGGTGCATACTTATCGAATAAAGCACAGCTCATGGATGGTGTGCGGTAGCTAAAACCTAGCCTCTAAATTATAAAATAAACTGATTTTTGTACAAAACAAATTTGATCCCTTTTTTACTGCAAAATTCTACCAGTGTAACAGCTTCTTTTTCATATACAGAGTAATACCTAACTAAACTCTATAATCCAGAACCTGACATTCTCAGTATAGACATGTGGAGGGAAAATAGGAAATTCTAATAATAACAAAATACAGAACAACAAAAAACATTGGATTACAAACTTTGTCCAAACCAAGACAGACATTGGTAATAAGTGTCAGTCAAGTTTTCACCACTCTATATCATATCTGACCCTTTTTCCAATTCATAATTAAGATTTCCTCTGTCCATATTCACCAAAAATAGTCAACTTTGTTCACATAGTTTCCGCATGTGACCTTTACAGATCCAACAACTTGCTGTTGGACTACAGGTGCATATTTACGTAAGAAAAGACAAATTGACAAAAATAACACAAAAATATCAGTAATTGATTATAGTCATGAACAAAAAACCATTTGGCCTTCAGTAAATATTTGAGACTAGTGTCTAAACAAATCTTTATATTCAGAGTTATATATAAATTAAAATAAACCATTATCTTTAAAACTGGGTAAAATAATACTAGCAAAAATGGTTGGCTGGCTGGCCTGTGCCCCTTGCAAGCAGACTGCATAGACTAGTTGGTTTCCTGAATGAATTACCATCACTAACTTGAAACTCAATTTGGTAATGGAACAGTTGTATACTGCCCTCTCTTGGCTAAATCTGGTCAAATTTGTATAAAAGTGTGTGGCTTTTTCATTGATAAAAATGAGTGGGTAATAGTTTTAATTGTAAATCCTTCCTTTTTTCTCCACACTGATCTACTCATTAGTTTTTAATTCAGTGTTCAGTTCATTGATTGGATGATTGATTGCTCAACATGTATACACATTTAACTTGTGATTCATTTCTGTTGGTTCATTTATTTATTCAATCATGAATTCAATTCATTCATTTTGATTGTTCATTCGTGTGTTTCAAAAGTCATTCATTTCATTCATATACTACTTTGTATGAATGGCACCAGATGTTTTTTGGACATGTGAAGGGGAGAAAATGTATTTTCAAAGAGCAAAAATACTGAAATATGACACAAATTATCTTGTAGTCCAAGGGGTAGAATGTTTGATATAAATTGCTTCCCCTAAGCCCTCAGTGGTGACGCTTACATGTATAAGCCTATCCAGCTCATTCAGCCTAATGTAATGTTTTCTTTCATTTTGTTTTCTTCAGACCTGCACCCATGCATGTACAATGGACAGCTGTTTTACAACTGACATTCATATCAATTTTACAGTGAGTTACCCTAAAATAACACACCTTTATCCAAAACATGAGGACATCAATGTGTCCAGCTTGTAATCATTTTGTTTGTTTTCATTTCTTAATCTTTTTTTATTTCCTGTATCATCTCCCAATGGGCTTCCCATTACCTACTGGAGATCATCAAAGACAACAAAAAATGCCAATATGACATACTACAGCAGAAAAATGATAGGAAATATTAATCCACAACAAGAAAACGGTTAATTTTCACTACCTCCGTCTCATATTAGACAAACGGTTTGTGGACAATAATAGGTCTATGTTCAAATTGATTCAACCAAAAGGCCCTTAAGATCTATTACATCCTCTACTACTGAATATCAAATTCAAAGGAAACAATTCGATTTTGTATTTTTAGCTGGATAGACAAGTTGAACATTTACAGGGTGGTTGAAAAAATATGTCAATTTTCATTTTGTTCATAGCATCTGAAAATATCTGAAATAGTGAAAAACTTCTTTACATGTAAGTGCAGGAATCATGATTTTCATTTTCAATTTACAGAGATGCTGTATTTTGCTTTGTTTGTTTACTTTTTGTCTTTCATCAATACCCCCATGTTACCCCCCCCCCCCTGGGAAATCGATAAGGGGTTAAATGTGGATTTCAAATGGAATAGCCTCTTGTGAGATGTGTAGTTGGATAAGTTCTAGACCAGAAATCTTAATAGCGCTGGTTCGATTCCCACCAGTTCCATTTTTTATCTCTCAATTTGTTATATATGCCAATGTCAGTTCACCAAGCTCACCTTCTGTTTTTTAAAATACTAAGAAAAATCTGTGTCATTTTGGCCATGCCCAAACCTAATAACACACAGCTGCTGTTGGAGAGGTCACAAAAGGATGGACAACTTCAACTTGGAAGACTTCAGATCATAATACAAAATCATACTTCCTGGTCATTGACAAACACAAGTCAGCCTGCAAATATGAGAACAGCAATTATGAGCCATCCCATTCACAATAATTAGGCCAACATGCTCAAGGATGTGGTAACACACCAGCCTATAGCACTGGATATGGATGGGTGCTAAACATGGGGGTAAAACAGGGTGAGAGGTTCAAACTAGGGACATTGTTGTGTTCATTCTCAGTCATGACAATCAAAGGATGGACAGATCTTCTGGGTTCAAGTACGAGACATCAAGCACCTTAAGGCTCTTTAGGTGATGGTTAGTTAAAGTTTACAAAATGGATTGGTGCTTAACATAGGGGTAACACAGCAGAGTCATTGGGTCATACCAGGGACCTTGACTCTGAGGACAAAGTGGGGTAAAATAGATTCAAATCATAGGTTAGGCTTCCAGGGTAAAATGGGTTCAAGTCATAGATCTGCCAAGGAGGTTTGAGAGAGGTTCCAAACTTCCAATCATCTAAATCCTATACCGTTGTGGTGAAATGAGTTCAAATCATTGGTCTAGCAGGTCACTAAGGGGCAGGTTCAGCACCCAATAGGTCTTTATGAACAAACTAGACATGGTCCTTATATGATGCTGAAGAGAGAAGAATGAAGAGAAGAATGACTGAAGGGTCAACATATGACAAGATGAGTGAGTGAAGTTTTCAATAACTAGATCTGCAAACTGTGCCTAAAATTATGTGAATCCTAAGCAAGCGTGAAGTCATGAGTTTAACACTAGGTTTGATACAACTGTTGTGTTCAGCACCCAATGTTGGCCATATGCCTAATAGATACATGTAGTTATACACAGTGGCACATTCAGGGGGCAAGGGGGTGCAGATGCCCCAACTGTGAGAAGTCTTTCCTCCATTTGGCAAATGTTTCCCCAAAGAGAGAGAAAAAAGGAAGATCAGGGGAGATCTTGAACAAAGCTAAAGATTTTGAGTTGAATGTTTTACAGGTTCAGGTAAGGATATCTACATGTAAGAGTAAACCCCGCTTACACAGAGCCTGAAGTCACCTGAATAAGTCAAATTTTAATTTTAATTTGCTTTTGTGTAACCAGGGTTGCCATATTTTGATATCAGAAGTTGATTTCTAATTCTAATGCCGACTCACAGCAACTTTTGTGGAATTCAAACTTGTCTTCTAATTGTGATTTTGCAGTGTAAATGAACACACAATTAAAAGTCATGGTTGTTTGAAGCACAAGTCAAAGACAGACTTTATGAAAGAGCAAAACCTGATCAACGATTAGCCATTGACATACATTTCAGTTGCAGATGCAGATTGGTCAATATAACTTACAAGAAGTTTTATGCAACAGAAATAAATTGAAAACTTCCTTCATATCCAAAGCAAAAATTCAGGCAAATTGGTTCAATTATGACATTCATTACAGTGTCTCAATTCATTCCTGCATTGACAAATTGATCACAGAATTTGAAACCACAGTGACCGGACATGTGGACGGTAACCTGTCAGGATGTCCAATTTGGGGGGAGGGACAGACTGTGGTCATCACTCTAGACCAAATCACTGAGTGACCATCAAGATTATAAGGACAACTGGAATTGTTTGTTGTGCAACATTACTGAAGCGATAGACTGTTCGTAGTGGTAGCCAGGGGTGTATGTTTTGACACTAGCCAGTGGATTTGGCATTGCATGGGGGAACATGTGAACTGGCCTAGTTCCCTGCGATCATGACGTCAAAATTGTGAGCATGAAACCTCAGTCTGGTCACTACTGGTCATCAGCACCGGGGAGGGGCAATCAGCATGAATTGTCAGAAAGTGACTGAAAAGAACAAAAAATGGGCCATTTTGCTGGAAGG
The DNA here is from genome assembly GCF_039555335.1 of Amphiura filiformis. Lineage (NCBI taxonomy): Eukaryota > Metazoa > Echinodermata > Ophiuroidea > Amphilepidida > Amphiuridae > Amphiura > Amphiura filiformis. The sequence goes on from NC_092631.1 coordinate 82,806,508, forward strand.
ACACATTCCTCCTATCACTGCCCCCCCCTAGGATTGATGCCCATTCTACTGGTTTATATAGATACTTGACTGGTTGGGATTTTGCCATGTCTCTACATTAGAGCTACAAGGATCATCTGAGCTGTTTTTTTGTCCCTAAAAGTATGTTTTATTTGCCTCACCATGTTGATATTCAAGGTGCAGCATTACCCCACTTTGAGGGGTGCTCTGTGTGTAATAAATATAAAAGTCAAGATAACAAATAAAAGCAACAAGACCAACCTGAAATCCTGCTTTATGTACTATAGTCTTCTCAAGCAAACTTTGTTTCCAAGTAGTCAAATACATGTAATTTTGCAATTGTAACAGCTTCACAGCTATGTTTACCTGACCTCCTTGCTGCATGCTGTTGGGCTGGTGTTCAGCCGGGGTGTTCAGGTACATCAATGCTGGATAATATCCCACTGATGCTTTGAGAATGGGCAGTTATTGTATTGAATGGGAATGTGGATATATCAGGCAAGAGGAGAACATATTGCTGGCTGCCACCTATGTTGGAAGGGATATCTGGAAGAAAATATAACTTGCATCATGTATTTCCTTTCTAAATTTTAGTCAGAACTAGAAGTTTTATAGTTTCCACTGAAAACATCGCTGCCTAAAAGACTAGGCAGTCAGTCAGGAAAACACTCAAGATGACCACTATGAAGTGTGGGGATATCTGGGAAATGAAAATGAACAGATTTATTCTGACACAGTACTGAGTGATTGAATGATGCCCTTGTTATCCCATAGTACCATAAAGTGTAGAAAGATTTATCATAATATCCATTTGAACAAAATATAAGAAACATAAGGAAATAAAAGGCAAAGCAGGGAAAAAACTGAACTTGGAAGTCAAATCAATGTAATCACAGGTCCCTTTCTTTCCAGTACATACAGATATACAGAAAAAGGTTCTACTCACTCAGAGTCTTGTGACATCACAGTCCATGACAACCAATTTTCTCAATATATTTTCACTGCAGTGAAACTTGAAAAAGCATTCAAGTACATAATTTATTATACGAGGAAATCCTCGAGCTAAGCATAGACCTACATAGTACTTCAAAATAGTGCAGATTTTAAAATGAACAAGAAGGTCTACTAATTGAAATAAACAGTTATTTTTAAACTGGAGATCTGTCAAATTTAAAATAAGCATAAATCTTTGGAATTACTGAAAAGCAAGTAATAAACAACATGACATACCACTTTTACATCAGCCAAATAACCATATTATTCAATACAATTGTACAAGTTGCAGTAAGTTATAACTAAAATGTTATAATATCACACATGAAGGTAGGGTAAGTCAATGCGAGGGAAATGTATCTGCTAAATTACCTGTGCGCAAATTTTAGCGGATGGCCGATGAAATCTGTCGTTGATGGACAGCAGATACTAGCGTTTCCTTTGGCACTCTGTGCGATCATCTCAAACATGTGCAATCAATTATGGGATCCTTACTAACTGTTACACTTACTATGTACATGTACATCATGGCATAAGCTACTATCCACATACACTGCTGTTGATCAATGCGTGTTTGAATTGTCTTTTGACTGCCAAGTGTACAGATCTACGAAGATGTTTTGCACTTGCTCATTTGAATGATGTTTTTTAATGTCACAAAACAATAGTAGCGTGAAATTGCTATTAAAGGTCATAGTCTCCATGTGTAGCAAAACTATCTATGAGTATACAAATATTGACTGCTATGAGGGCATGGTTAAAATTATAGGCCCAAGGTGATCTCAAACCATGCGCCTCGGGGGTCATAGCATGGTTTTAAGATTACCACAGGCCTATAATTTCATAGACCATTTATGGTCTATGATAATTTTAACCATGACCTGAATAAAGCAGTCAATATTTGTTTTATATACCTCATTAATATACATTTTTGTCATCTGATTGGTTAAAAGGCCTATATTATTGTTCATAGGCCATGGTAAAATTTACCAAGAAAGTTTTTTGTTATGAACCGATGGCGTCACCGCAACTGGCAGGCAGCGCGTCGGTGCCGTGTGCGTAACGCAAACACGCCATCACGCACGTAGAGTTTGATCAGGACGCACACTGATGAAGTGAAAATGACTATTCCCGGGGAATAGTCTATTTAAAAGACTATTGCCCGGGGAATAGTTCAGTTTTTACGTAATTCTTAAAAAGGAGGGCATAGCTAATTCAATGACTGCACTTTTAACCAATCAGATGACAGGAATCTATATGAGGTATATAATACAGATTATATAACTCATACAAAGTTTCTTGTCATTTGATTGGCCAACTACTGTTGATTATTTTTGTTATAGGGTGTGCGATATCATGCTAGGCGACAAAAAATATTAATTATCGCGATGCAATCATTCTCACTACTTCATCAATGACCCCACGATAAACTGTAGACTCAACAACTCACAAATGAAGGCTGAATAAAGTCGCCAATTTGGCAATAATGATCGGATTTTACCTTTCTAAATATAATATAATATAATAACCAATGATTTCAAAAACTAATCATGGTCTTCTTGCAGGGAGAAGAAGAAGAAAACAAGTTTCACCATAACTTTTATCTGTATGAATGCAAGCAATATTTAAGACTGTAACTGTCAACAATAAAATCAATTAATCAAGATGTATATATTTGAATTTGACTTTTGCAATGTGGAAACAGGGTTCAAAGTTCACCAAGGTTCAGATACGCTAGCTGAACTGTGGGGTATACGCAGGAGATCCTATTCTTGGACCAAAGCTACACACTACACACTATGCATTGATAGGAAGCCCTCCAGACCATCCCCACCACACAAACTAGATTGATTCCATATTATGGACGCACAGAAGGTGAAAACCCCTTGTATCCCTACTTAAGTATGACTCCAACATCCTCATCCCCATTTACTAAGTTCTTTCAAGAGCAAAACAGAGTGATTACACTGATGTCAATTATGTAACTTATATTTTGAATTAATCTTACAAAGTTCATCCTCTGTCAATTAAACAATGAGTAGAATTTGTTGTCAATGTTCAAGTTTCAGTGTACTGAATAGTTCTAACGAATTATCTGGTTATCATTCATGGTTTTCCGTATTCATTGCAAGTTATGACCCACTTATCTTTAACTCTTAGCTAGAATCTTTTAAACTTAAAGTTAAAACTCTGTGATATTTTCCTTGAATATTGAAACCTTTTTGCAAATTAACCCTTGACACAGTAGCGTAGCCAGTAGGGGGGCAGGTGAGGCAGAGTGCCCCTTGACAAAAAATGAAAGGGAAAAGTGCCCCTCTGACAAAACATGAAAGAGGAAGTTTTGAAAGAGGGAAGGCAAAACATAAAAAGAGGCAAGCAAGGAGCCTGTTTCCCACCAAAAAAACACCTCCATCATTGGCCAAAAAAGTGAAAATACAAAACATTTTGTGCACTTCATGTGCACATTGTCCCAATAAAGTCCTTTCTTGCCGTTCTGCCAGGACATCGGTGGCGAAGCCAGCTTTTTGAGACCGGAGGGCAATATGTACCAACAGCCTAAATATTTCAACATTTTTTGAAAGGGTGACCTCCATGCATAAAGCATGCAAACATTTTCCAAACTGCTTTGTGAGCCAAATTGAAGTAAATTTGCTTTTAAACAGACCATCAATCAGATAACTCTTTTGGAAAGTGGCAAAATGTACCGACAGATCGTGATGTATTTAAATGATGGACTGTCCCCTGCCCCCTCCCCCACTTAATGCACATATTTTTGGGAGGAATTGGGAGCACATGCCCCTGCCGTAAAAGAAGGGGTGGCAAAAAAGAAAAAAACACATACAAATTATGAATAATGATTAAAAAATTGGAACCATACATAAAATTCTTTTGCTTGTTGGTTGCTAAAACACCTATAAATCCTTTTTTTTTTGGGACAAAATTTAGAACTTGACTACTGAGATATCAAAATTAATCTTGTTATTTCTGAACTTGTTATTGCAAAGTTTAAACTCTTTACATATAACCTCTTGGTATCACATCTTTGTTTGTATCTTGATTTCCACTTACATCTACTGGTACCGTATGTATTTTTCTTTACATAGAGAGACAATTTAATCATTGGCATGTGCCTTCTGGATGCGAGTGAGTTGCCAGATAGACGGGGCATTGTGTGGCATGTTTGGCATGTATGCGTCCTGGCCATACACTGGATCCTCATCAGACTGATGATAAGCTAGACGCAACCATCTGGAACGCACTATCTACATGTAATTGAATATTGACTGCATCTTGAGCATTATAAGGCAAATAGAGAAGTGAAAACAAACCTTATGGCAATGGACTAAGTAACCTGCAGCATCCTCATCAGTTGCAAACAGTCCTGAGCTCAAGTTCAAAAACAAAACTGAATCAGTACCGTATGCATATTTTCTTATGGCCACAAATGCAATGTGATCAAGCAAAATGAGTCAGATGTTGGGAATAATATTATTCAACTTCCTTTGTATTTTATTGTTCTACGCAACACTAAAATGACCATAATTATCTCTGGAACTGTAAGTCTAATTATGGATATGATGGAGGTTTCAGCAAAATAAAGCCCTAGGAACAGGGTTTGAATTCGGCTGTATCGCAAGCAGTTTGCTCCTTATTTTGAAGTAACTGCTACCCAATTTTGCATTTGTATAGCACTTTTTATAGTACTTTTAAACTATATGCAAGTATCCTGATTATGATGAATTAGGCAAAAATTGCTACGCAAAATTTTTAAACGAATTCGAACCCTGCCTAGGAATGGCTCATGCAGTGAAATTGAAAACAGAATTTTGATTTTGATCAACATCAGACTCATTTAGCTTAAAATCACATCACATATATGTAGACTGCACAGAAGTCTGGTACAGTACTCCGGATTCCAGAAAAATGCAGTACTAATTTTTGGAATAAAAAAAATATTACCTTTTTTTGGCCAAATGAAACATAGCTAAATTTTAACCCTTTAGTTAGTTCTAACTGGCATTAAAAGTCAAACTTTTTTTCCTACAAGTGCAGTCACAAAATTATAAGACTTGTCTAATTATTCAAAATCTTGAGTATAGGCTAAGAGTTAGCTCTTAATTTTAATAATTTATGTTATTTTTGGTAATTGGTTATTAAAAGATTAGAAAATGTGTTTTCCGAAAATTACAATGCATAACTTGAAATTAGTTTTTGGTGCATGTCTTTGGGCTTGATTGTCACAGCATACCAAAAATTCCCTAAAAATGCATGTTTTGGGCCATTATTTCCATAAACTGACCAGTAACCAATCATTAAAATTTGATTTCCTTGCCAGTTAGAACTAACTAAAGGATTACAATTTAGCAGTTTCACCGACAAAACGGGATGATATTTTTTACTCCAAAAATTAGTGCTGCATTTTTCTGGAATATGGAGTAATAAGATGCAGTTGGTTTCACTTTTAATGTAACCCCTCCAATTCAGCTTGAAATGTAATACACCATACACCCTCTAGACTTGCTTCAAGTTGCTTTAGTATCCTAAATGACTAAACCAGGATTGTGAAGTGTACAGAAATCAGACATTTCAATGCTAAAATGAGGCAAAATTAGGACAATTGTGGCCTACAACCAGGCAAAAGAAAGATGCACATTACAACTTATTCAAACATCCAATTCCGGTTTTTTTTTTTTTTTTTTTCAAATTTTATTATTATTATTTGCTCTCAATATTTTACCCACCCCTCCCCCCCATTGTGGCCCCTGGGCCTGGGCCCACAGTGCCCTTTGGTAAATACCGCCCTGCTCATATGCTTACATGCTAAGGGCGACCTGCAAAAATACACACAGCATCAGTAGCATGACTAGCATCACTGCCAAACTCAAGGTGAAACAAAGTAGCTCTGTCCAAATTACCACATGGACACAAGCCTCATTTGAAAGCAATTTTGAAAACATGATTGACAATCAGGGTTGCAACTACATGTACAGTGTGTGGCGTCGGGGATCCCGCCCGGGACTAACGCTGCCCGCCCGGCCCTACAAAAAATAAACACTTTCTGTACTATGTATATTTTGTATCCCTACTGCACTCTTGTGTATCAGCAATGAATCCTGAACTTGAACTTGAAGGATCAGGAGCTGTGCAATAAAATATGTGTACACCCCAGGGTGGTGAATTCTCAAAATGGTCTGCCAAAACTTGCTTACCTCCCCTATTCATGCCAAAATATCTTTGCCCCCCCCTTGACATGCAATAAATCCTTGTTTCCCCCTTTCAACATGCATGACATGCTGAAATCCCTACATGATGATCATCTGGTCATCAAACTGCATTGCGCTGTCATACAGCCAATCCTGTCGAGCGCCAAAATTATTTTGAATTTCGGAATCACAATTTAATCACAACACGTGATGTACAAGGCTGATGAAACTAAAAGGTTAACAGCCATTCAAAATAGATGGTTAGCACTTTACAAATTGAAAAACAACATACTAACAGTAAGGAACTTTGTCACACCTGAACGGTTTTAGAATATAACATAATTTTGCTTTGACACCATTTAAACATTTAGAATTTTTTGTGAAGATTTCATGATTATGTGTTATTTCAAAAATGGCGATATCGCATCCAGTCCACCACCACCTGGCAGTGACTGGTACAAGTACATTTACCTTATCCCATTCAGTGATCCCAGTGCAAATGTGTTAAAAAATTTAATTGTTTTTTAACTACTTAAAAGTGAAGGATAAGTTTAATATTCAAATTGTCATTTGGTAGTTTTTGAAATGAAAAATTTGGCAAAATACAAAGAAAACAGCAGTACTTATTGATGAAGTTCAAGCCCCATTCAAATACATGTACTGTAACTACTTTATATATTGTCACTCAGTATATAAATTACAAGCCATATTTCGTCTTAAGGTTTAGGGTTTCTCATGCCTTGATTCCAGAGGGGAGTAAGTTAATAACAGAAACAGCCATGCAGAGAATGAACTTACATATGTATAGTGCATTCCAGACTTGAACCCACAATACAATTTAATGACTGATATCAGAGATTCACAATTCAGGGCCCTAACCATTCGGCTATGCATCAACACAATTGCTTGATCTCAAAGTGGCTATATAATTATAATTTGATGCGATAAGGTGATTGTCACAGCAGAGTTCAGATTTTTCCAGTGATTTCTAATTTAGAGATTTTCCTGATCATGGGTTGCCAGTTCAAGTCTGCATTTCACACCTTTCATATCCACATAACTTTCTAGATTTGAATTACAATGGGATATTCCCAGGGAGTCTAAATCAGTCCATTAAGTTCAAGTATATGGACTGTTCCATTTTCATTGTATTACACAGTTTTTCAACTTTGTGGAATTAACAATAGAATATGCATAATTACTTTTGGTGCTTACTTAGCAACCCAGATGCATTTTATTTCACTTGCATTTTTGAGATCTTGGAGTAAGCAACACATTTTTGTGATGTGTCAATTTAAATTGCAGTTCAAAGGATAGTAAAAGTATTGAGATATCTAGTTTTGCTTGTGAAGCAAATTGGCCAATTTTTGTTCTGCAACACACTATCTGTGAGATGATATCCAGAAAAGCTGGTGTAGCATGGAGTTTGTGTGGTGTGGTGATGTCATCTGCATTTTGCTGCAAGTCAACCGAGACATAATTATGAAGTGAGGTAAATTTATCTTATTTGGTGAAGTGTTTTAAATGAAAATGCATGCTGTTTTTAAGTAATTATTAATCCAATGATTGCTGGGGATTTAATGTGAATATTGAACTTCATCTTGAGATATTTATGCATAGTTGTGCACCTAAAATATTATCATATTTTTTATTGGAAACCAAGTACCGTAATGTTAGTTTTAATTTCACTTGAGAAATGAGAAATTTATTACAGAAACAATATTAAAAGTTGTTTGTGCTTATTCACATTATATAATCAGTACAAGAGGACTGTATTTTTGTACCCAATTTATAAATGTGAGTAATATTATGAACATGTTGAGTTGAAAACTTATAGAAAACGTTTGTCAATCACAAAATTGATATTCAACTTGATCGGAAAAGATGTTTCTGAATTAAGTAATTTTGGAAATTTTATTTATTTTTGTGAAAGACAGTCATAATTCCTTTTTATTTTCCTAAATGTATTTTGGACATTGCAAATCACAAAATTTTTGTTATTTTGTGACTTTCTTTTTGCAGTTCTCGACTTTTTCATCTTGGTTAAATTAACACCACCATTGCGTGCGTACAATACTGATGTATCCATGGTAGTCTGGAGAGATGATGATGGTTTTTCAAGCTCATCCAAGAACATACTCCCAGCTGAACCTGTTTAAAGACTGGAATGAAGACTACATGCATGAATGAACTGAATTTGTGATGAACTTCACCAACCGCCAAAAATTGTTGGTATCAACTTTATTGAACTTTGAAACTTAGATTTGCAAAGCATCATACACAAGAAGTCATAATTATTTTGTTGGATTGTGAAATTATGTACGTTAATATGTTCAATATTAGTTATCCACTTATGAGATAACTTGCTTGTGGAACATTATGGCTAGTACTGACTACTGGGACATTTCGTCGCCGTTACGGCATAGTGACTATAAGTGACCTATTTCAAAAAACATGTTTCTTGAAATTCAGTGTTTAAATGAATAGCCATACATAAAAATTGTTCCTACTCAGTCATCAGTTAATGCTTTTGATTTTTGGTAAGGTGAAGGGTCAGCTGATCAAGTCGGACGTGCGAAATTTTTCAGGGGCAAAAAAGCTCCCATAAACCCTAGAATAACATCATCTGGGAGTGTGAAAGCTGGTGTATTCCATCCAAACAGCATCGGTTATCACAATTTCTTCGCACAAGTTACCAGACCAATACCTGGAGCTGCAATTTTGAGACCTTGTTTGCAACGTTCAACCTGGTGCAGAATTCAACAGTTTGTCATGAAAACCAAGATGGCGACCATGTATAGCTAAGTTCCCTATATGGGGGGTGGGGCTTCCAATAGTCGACATTAAAATGGGAAATTCTGTGCAAGTGCTATTGTTTTGCCTGTTAACATTATTTATCAGAATTGCTGTTACTTCATCTGTAAAGTATGAAGAGATTGAGCTCAACTTCACCAAACCAGAGTATGGTATTTCATCACCAAATGTATCATCATTTCATCAACCACGTTATGATAACACATGTATCTTATTCTCTTGTATGAACACTAAATCACTATGGAAATATACTCCAAAACAATTGAAGATGAAAGAGGGATACTTGTTTATGCTAATCCTTCTTAACTCGTGGGACCTTGAATTAAATCCAGGACCGTATAGAAGAGCCCGTAAAGTAAAATATCCATGTGGTATTTATGAGAACAATGTAACATGGCAAACGGCTGGTGTGCGTTATGATCAATGCCAAGTTTGGTTCCATCAAGATTGCATGAACATGCCAACATGTGTTTATGAAGGGATTACATCAAATATCTCTTGGTATTGTTGCTCATGTGGCTTACCAAACTTCAGCACATCATTGTTTTCAAATTGGTCCATAAACACATCAAACAGTTTTGCTAGCTTAGATATCGAGGACACGTGTAGTATGAGTCCAGAGAAACATGGCAAGGGTCCAGTACCTAAAGCTACTTCCTCGCCTATTCACACTACCGGAAGAAAGTCCAGAAACGCTCCTCCTCCGTATTCTGTCGGCAAACTTTCAAGGGATTAAGAGTAAGAAACAGCAACTCCTTCACTCAGCTGACTCCCTGAAACCTGATATTATAGTTGGAACAGAGTCTAAACTTACCAGTTCTTTCAAAGGAAACTACAATGAACTTTTCCCTCCAGGCTACAGGGCCTTTACAAATAACACCGGCCTTGGTATTTTCGTCCTTGTGAAGGAAGAAATTCCAGCGACACTTCTGGAAAATCTGTCCTCGAATGGAAGTGCTATGGTAGTGCAAATTAAAATCAAGGGCCAGAAGTTGCTCCACGTAGTAGCTTTCTATGGCTCACCGAGTGAGAAAAGTTGTAGCTCATTTGAAAATCTCGATACAGTCCTATGTGATCTCCAGCAGAAGCACAGAGACCAACATAACTTATGGCTATGTGGGGATTTCAACCTCCCAGACGTGAGTTGGGAAAACCACCAAGTCATGGCCGGGCAACTAGACCACGCCCAGTCGGAGTATATGATTGATATTTGTCATAAGTTCAACTTGGACCAGATCCAATTAGAACCAACAAGAGTCACCAGAACAACAGCAAATGTATTAGACTTATTTTTCACATCAAATAGCTCACTCATTGATAATATCAGTGTAATGCCTGGGTTTAGCGACCATGAAGCGGTCCTAGTGGATTCATCTCTAAAGCCTGAAATACATAAGAAACCTCCACGTAAGATCTTTATGTATTCCAAGGAGATCTAGACAGTTTGAAAATGGATCTTGGCGATTACGTTGAGGGTTACCTACAAAACTGTAATGAGCGGACAGTGGAGAACAACTGGACTGACTTTAAAAATAATTTATTCATGCTCATGGATAAATATGTCCCCAGCAAGATGAGCACCACAAGACATAATACACCGTGGTTCAACAGGAAACTACACAGAATGAGGAATAAACAACAGAGACTTTATAATAAAGCAAAAAAGACTGGCAATGAAAGACTATGGAAGAAATTTCGTGACTACAGAAAACAATACAACAAAGCTCTTCGTGAAGCTCAGAACTCCCACCTTGCGGAAATCTTCAGTCCTGATCAGGATGATAGCAAAAAGGCCTTCTTCAAATATGTCAAAAATCTCCGGACAGACAGATGTGGTGTTAGCCCATTAAAATCAGGTAACAACATCGCTTCTGATCCGCTGGGGAAAGCAAATGTGTTATCGAACTATTTCAAATCAGTCTTTACTCAGGAAACAACTGAAGACATACCCGAGATGAGTGGAGATAGTTTACCTACAATTCCTCCTCTTGTGTTTTCCTGTGACGGTATACTGAAACTACATGTACTTCTTGAACTCAACCCTAACAAAGCATCAGGGCCAGATAACATACCGATTAGAATACTGAAGGAATGTGCAGAACAAACAGCGCCCCTTCTCCAGGCATTGTTCACGCAGAGTCTTCAAACGGGCACCCTACCAGCTGATTGGCAGACAGCACTTATCACACCTCTGTTTAAAAAAGGAGATCGGTCACTACCATCCAACCATCGCCCTGTTTCTTTAACTTCAGTGTGCTGTAAACTTATGGAACATTGTATATTTAAGCACATTATAAATCACTGTGAAGCGCATGACATCTTAACAAATGTCCAGCATGGATTTCGTCGAAAGCGGTCCTCATAATCCCAGCTACTTGAAACGGTCGATGATCTTGCCTACTATATTGATCAAGGAAACCAGACTGATGTCATAGTGCTAGACTTCCGAAAAGCCTTTGACACAGTACCTCACCGCCGCCTCATGTCAAAGCTAGACCATCTGGGTATTCGTGGCTCAACTTATAATTGGATTGAGTCATTTCTTACCGGTCGCATCCAAAAAGTAGTTGTTGATGGAACCGAATCCACAGCTGAGAATGTAATATCAGGAGTTCCGCAAGGCACAGTGATGGGGCCGCTCCTATTTCTCCTGTATATTAATGATTTGCCGCAGTCCATTAATTCGCAAGTCGTGCGTCTCTTTGGGATGACTGTTTAATATATCACACAATTCGCAATAAGTCTGACCACAAGATTCTGCAAGATGATTTACACCACCTTGAAACTTGGCAGCAAAAATGGTTAATGCAATTTAACCCTACAAAATGTACTGTGATAAGAATGACTAGTTCTAGGCGCACACCACAAGTCTTTGACTATTTTTTATGTGGGCAAAAACTCAAATCAGTCGACTCAAACCCATACCTTGGCGTTGAGATTTCTCGCACAATGTCGTGGAACCTCCACATTGACAATACTGTCAAGAAAGCTAACTCTGTCATGGGTCTGGTGAAGAGAAACCTCACGCAGCACCTAAGGAAACAAAAATCCTAGCATATCAATCTATTGTGAGACCTACTTTAGAATATGCAGCATCCATCTGGGACCCGCACACACAGAAAAATATTACTAAACTTGAAAAAGTACAGCGCTCTGCAGCCCGTTTTGTTTGTAGTAACTATAGCAGATACAGCAGCGTAACATCTATGCTACAAGAACTAGAATGGCAATCTCTTCAAAACAGAAGAGAAGCTGCTAGACTCACCAATCTGTATAAAATCAGAAAGGGTGATCTACATGTAACTGCTGCGGATAAACGGCTGATTCCAACTAAGAGCACTCGCTACATTCTGCAAGATATAAACATCTCAACTCAAGAACTGAAGTATATAAGAACTCTTACTTTCCCAAAACAATTGTCGACTGGAATGCCCTGCCCCCCTCGGTCATCGAGGCACCTTCTACACCATCCTTTAAAGAAAGGCTTAAAGAACATTTAATCCAGCGTATCTAACAGCTGACCCTAACCCCCATTAGCGTGATCCTCCAGAGGAGGCGGTGCTGATTATCAATCCAGATCCAGATCCAGATCCAGAATAGCATCAATGATATAGTTGACTGATGTTTAAAACTTATTTCAATTATAAAATTGAATTAATTCAAACACATTGATTACGGTACTTAAATTTAACGGTTAAAATTATATGTCGGTATGTCCTAGGCTTATTTTGACAGTTATGACATAGGTCACCTTTGCCATAGACCGCATTTTCTATTTATTATATTGTGTGCTAAGTTGAGTTTTGTAATAAAATGTCCATGACATGTCCAGTGACATATCTCAGGTCCTATGGCATATCATACATTGTAGGTCACTATGTCCTAGAATATGTGGTATTGACCAATATTATGTAGGTTATTATTTTCACAGTAAAATGGAATAACATTATTTAAACAATTGCTTGTTGATCTCATCATGTGTATAATAAAAACGAATGATTCATAGATTATGAATATCAATGTAACTCATTTTGTGAAAAAATGCTCATAAGGTCGCATGTCACAAATAGGTCACCCAAAAATGGAGGGGCCGTAACATGAAAACGCTTTCTTCGCACTTCAAGCTTGGTTTATTCTAAAAGTATAATACCTATTGTAGAAAGTTTGGTGTCATTTTATAGATAATTATGTTCTTTATCAAATACAAAAAACCCCAAGTCAATTGGACAACTACTTTGAGAGTTATACTTCAATATGTAACATGTGTCAATGGAGGGGCCGGGGCGGGTGCGCCGGGGCGGGTGCTCCCCATAGGATTGTACACAAAATTGTGAAAATATGGCAAACTTCAAACCTTTGTATCTTAAAAAGTACAACTAGCATGGACCACAAATTGCACATATATCATCCTGGACTGTAGATCTACCGCATAGTAGATCAACTGTAACAAAAGATGCAACTAATTAATTGCTTAATTAAATACTAATTAAGACAGTTTTCCCTATATGTTACTGTACAAAGTGTACACGTAATGCTCCGACATTTCTCTCTTGCCTGAGACACCCTGCTTATTCAAAAGTACACATATTTTGAAGGAAATTTGATGAGGAATTCAATTATGCTATTAGTTTTAGTGCCAGACATGGAGGAAAAAAGTTTTAATTGATAATGTCATTAAAATTCTAAAATTATTTTACAATTTTTGACCACCCTGTATGTTTAACGCAAGAGATACCAAAGTTTTTCTTCCTAATTTGTTTGAAGGGCCCATGCAATGTCTTTCTGAATCCATATTTATTTTGAGCTACATAACTTTCAGAAAAAGAAAATATGGGGTTTACCATGACAAGAAAGATGCTAATTTTGTTGATCTTCCACCCTGTATATTTCTTACCCACCCTGTATTATGATGTTATACTTTGTTGATTTGGCATCCTTGTAATATAAGCTTTCCAGAAATATATACTTATAATGGTCTAAAATGTATTCATTAAAAGTTGTGTTGAAGTGAATCAAAATTGGTGATATTTTTATCATTTAACATTATGTTACACAAAAGATGACCAATTCATGACATGTGACCATAAGTCACTACATGTATGCCGTAAAAGTGATGATTTGATTGCTGAGAAAACTTGATTTCAGAAAACAAGTTTACATCAAACAAATATTGACTGCTTTTATTCGGGCAATATAGTTTATACATCAAACAAATATATTCGGGGCATGGTTAAAATTTACATGGATTGAATCCATGGGTTCCTGATGTCCTTTGTATTGGAGTTTTCAATTATGGGAGTACTTCTGTCATTGATGTAAACATTGACAAAAAATGTCAACAAAACATGCTACTGCACAACTCTATGCCTGTGTGTGTGTGTCTGAGGGCCGATCTGAGGGCTGATGACACACATTCGATGGGTGTAGTTAAAATTATAGGTCCACAGTGATCTCAAAACCATGACTATGCATCGAGACGAGGGGCAATGGGCATAGTCATGGTTTTGAGATCACTGCGGTGAGTGCGGGCCGGGCCTATAATAATTTGCATCTCGACTCGGGGCATACATGTATGTAGATAGTAATGGTTTTATCTCATAGTTTGCTATTAATATTTAGGAGCAAAACAGTTCAGGCCCAGAACACAATCATGTCAGTAAGTAAAGATTTTGTTCTGGACTAATGATGGGATGCAGGACTACATCATTGAATGGCATTCATACATTGTGTTTGACACGGGATTTGACATGCAGCAAGTCGTATTCGATAAGCTTACCTTTCGTGTGTCATGTGTGTTTACAACCACACATGTAAGCTGTAGAGTTGATCAGATACCAGCCATGTTTGATGAACCACGGAAACCATAACAGCTTGAATCGCAGATGATGACAACACAACGATTTGGGATAAACAGGCAATTCTTAGATATGACTCATCGATGATTTCTACTGCATATTATACCAAAACGCATCCGCATCTTTATCATCATTGCGGTCTATGGGTACCCGATGTTGGCAGGATTCGTATTTCTTTACGCGATAGAGCAGCGTCCCGTGTGTACCAGCAAAACCCAAAGTACACCACATTGATTGCCAGCAGGCTTGCCAGCCTGTTTTCAATGAAACTTTTTGGTCCTGAAAAAAAAACAGGCACTGCACTGTGACACTGAAAGAGCTACTCAACTATCAACTTCGAACCCGGGCTTCGAACTGTAAGGCCGTATAAAATTAATGTTTTGGATCTCGTCCACAGGATTTTCATGAATTGATGAGAGAAGGGGTGGTTTTTTTTCAATGTAAAAAAGAGCATTGTCGTTATATTCGGTCTTTTGGTAACTGGACATTTCATCCCCTCGCATTTTCATCCCCTGGACATTTCATCCCCTGGACATTTCATCCCCTCCCGGGATCCCCTCATGTTAAAACGCTATTGTAGCGTTATTTGAGCGTGACAGTAAAAAGATTGCATATGAATATAATAATTGTTTAGGATCTTTAGAAGGAAATAATATAAGGAAATTAATCTTTATTTAAAATTAGTCTTATTTATC
Organism: Amphiura filiformis; assembly: GCF_039555335.1. Classification (NCBI taxonomy): domain Eukaryota; kingdom Metazoa; phylum Echinodermata; class Ophiuroidea; order Amphilepidida; family Amphiuridae; genus Amphiura; species Amphiura filiformis. The sequence continues at coordinate 82,822,069 of NC_092631.1, forward strand.
CAATGTATGCACTGTGTTCTGTATGACTATGAGCTATCACCAGCTGATCACACGTATAAAAATCGATCGATGTTGAATGGCAATAGTGCAATGAATTTACCTATTGAACAGTGCGTGTAGGCCCCCTACACGGATGATTCTAATTCAGTATTACGCCTAGTTATTATTATTAAAAGTATTATTATTTTGTTATTTTACCGGGTACTAGCGGGTAGGCCTATCGTCAATATATTATTATTATTATTATTTATATTATTATACTTTTTGTTGTTGTTGTTGATATTACTAGCCTGGACTATTTAACTTAGCTAAAGTGTATTTCTTCGCTTTCTTCCTGTTATTTATGTAGGCCTATTTATTGTGTATTGTATAGGCTGTTTATTTATTTATAATTATTATAATTTATGTATTTATTATTTATTTTGTTTGTTTATTTATTTATTATTATTTACTTAGTTGTTCATCTAACAAAATGAGTAGGCTTACTTTTTATGGGAACCATGTATTTGTTAATGTTATGTCATGTGGATAGTATGTTATATTATTAATAAGATAGTGATAAAAGATAATAGCATCAAATATGTCTGCATATAGGCCCAAGGGAAGGTTCATGTCAATATTTTTGTATTGTCCACTTGATGAGGTGATTAGATTTAGTGCAATGTCATGTTATACAATAGGAACAATAGCCGTCAGCCGAATGGTTACAGGAAGTTGAACTCTTTCATTCAGTGGAATCTATACATATAACTATATTGCCAGTTTTAGTTGCCCAATTGGGCGACTTTTGACTTTCGTCCCGCGACAAACAAAGTGCTCCAGCGATTTCTCGACATTTTGGCTACTTTGAAAATCTCACCCGCGAAATCCATTAAATATTGGGCGATTTTTGAAAAGCCGACTACATTATTGTTAAATTGGATATTCTGTCATAGTCAATGGTCCTTCAAAACAAAACCTCCAAACAACTAATTCAAATAAAAAGATACAATTCTGTGGTTAGTGTTCATCCAAGTATGACAATGGGAAACAAATTAAAGTTGATACACGCGCAGGGAGATAACTGATATAAGGGCTTAATCCCCATGATTATCCTTAGAATATTCCCATATCAATTCTCACAAAAGTTCCAAGCGGGGGGCCAAGTTTCTCTTTTCATGTTGGTTCACTTGGGTTTATTAAAAATAACATAACAACATGTCGTTCCATGGCTCTGGGGAGTGGGGCAGTGGCTGAAAATAGGTTAGTCTACATTACAAGTCGTTATCTATTTTTTTTTTTTTTTTTTGAAAATCAACTAATTTTACAAAAATGCATGATGTAGGCCTACGAAAGAGGTTGTTTTGGGGTTAATTAAAAATATCACTAACTACATGACATTATACATTGGCACGGAGGGGAAGGGCACGGGGGGGGGGGGATGAAAATAGAAAATAGCTTAGACTACATTACCAGTCGTTATCCACGGACCCGGGAGGGTGTTCTGGGTTGATTGATTGAAAGTTGACTGAACTTAAAACTCATGGTTATAAAAAAATTGTACAGAAAGGAATGGTAGGCCTATACTATTTTTGATTTTGATCAGCAAGAAAGTATACAAAGTGCTCCCGCGATTTCGCGACATTTTGGCTACTTTAAAAATCTCGCCCGCGAAATCCATTAAATATTGGGTGATTTTTGAAAAGCCAACTTCAAAATTGTTAAATTGGATATTCTGTCATAGTCAATGGTCCTTCAAAACAAAACCTCCAAACAACTAATTCGAATAAAAAGAAAACAAGTTCTGTGGTTAGTGTTCATCCAAGTATGCAATGGGAAACAAATATTTAAAGTTGATACACGCACAGGGAGATAACTGATATAAGGGCTTAATCCCCATGATTATCCTTAGAATATTCCCATATCAATTCTCACAAGTGGCTTAAGACGACAAAAGTGCCAAGCGGGGGCATCTACTATTTCCATGTTCCATGGCTCTGGGGGAGTGGGGCAGTGGCTGAAAATAGGTTAGTCTACATTACCAGTCGTTATCTATTTTTGTTTAATTTTAATTTAAAATTTTAATTTTACAAAAATGCATGATGTAGGCCTACGAAGGGGGTGGGCACGGGGGGGATGAAAATAGAAAATAGCTTAGACTACATTACCAGTCGTTATCCACGGACCCGGGAGGGTGTTCTGGGTTGATTGATTGAAAGTTGACTGAACTTAAAACTCATGGTTATAAAAAAAATTCTATAAAAAGGAATGGTAGGCCTATATTATTGTTGATTTTGATCAGCAAGAAAGTATATTCGCAAAGTATAAGGTCTCACATAAATTTATCATGAAATAAAAAATAAAAAATCGGTTTTGTAATGACAATTTGACTTCCAGTACGGCGTGTACAAGCACGACCCGAAATTTTATGATGCATCCATCATCATGCACAAATCGGATCAAGGTATTTTCAAAATTAGTCCGACTCAGTGGCGTAGCTGCCGGGGGGCAGGGGGGGGCAATTGCCCCCTGGCAAAAATTGCCTATTTGGGCCCCCGCCCCCTAGTGCAAGGAAAAAAGAGGAAAAAGGAGGGAGAAAGAGGAAAAGAGAGGAGAGAGAGGGGGAGAGAGGAAGAGGAGGGGCAGAGAGATGGAGAAGCCATACGATATGCAATATTTTATGATTATTATCAATAAGCCTGGCAAAAATTGTCTATTTGGGCCCCGCCCCCTGCCCCCCCTAGTGCAGGGAAATTTGGTAGATTTGGGCCCCGCCCCATACAGGCTTGCCCCTGGAAAAAATCCCAGCTACGCCGCTGGTCCGATTTGCTCTGACGATAACACTCCGATCGCCAGGCAATCACGTGAAGTAGGCCAGTGGGACAACGAAACCGCTACGTGAACGAGCTATTTCAAAATGAAACATTTGTCAAAAATGAGACTACCACAGTAATGACAAAGTTGAGTCCCATGCAAATACATGCAGTTGTGACGTGGTATATAAAAGGAGACACTTTTGGGCAGGATCGTAAATGGAGAAATGTAAAACAGTTACTACCCTGTGGTGATTTTTTCATAATTTGGGTTTGTTGTAAATTGTTGATGTTAACGTTAATAATGTTTTTAAAATATTGCCTGATAGTTTCAGACGGAATATAACTGACATCTTGTATTTTTCAGACACTTTTCAAGGTCATTCCTACTAACATTGTTCAAGTTATCATACCTCGTCCTTATATAGGCATATCAATGCTGACATATGTGCATGCGGGGTTCCTTGGGCACGGGTTACAGCTCTAAGGTATTTAAGGGTCTTTTGGTGAAAAGCTCAGTCTTTGAGTCCTTTTTTTCTCAAGTTTCTTTCTTTCATTCATTTACGAATATTATTATGCACTATGCAGTGCATGGTGATGATGGGGATACAGCTAGATAAGATAGTCATGATGGTCTGAGACTAGGTATTTTCGTCTCAGATTATGCATGGTAGGGTCTTTTGGGGACAAATGCTCAAAGTCTACACGGGAACCCTTCTTGATCGTTCATCTTTTGTTCTAGTCTTTTAATTTGATTTAGTGGTATAAATGTACCAAAACCTGGACCACCTCCTCCTCACATAATAGGTTATACTCATTTTACAGATGAGCTCAGATGCTAGCTGCATGATCTGAGTTGCGCTTTTCTAACCGCGCGTTTACGAGTATTATGCTGATACTGTGTATAGAACCTCCGGGCATGGAATTACAGCTCGGTGATATAGGGTCTTTTGGTGAAGTTTTTTTAGTCCTTCCCCGGTAGTTCTTCATTCTTAAGTTTCTCTCTTGCTTTCTTCTCTCTTTCAATATGACTAGTGTGCAGAAAGCTGAATGTCAAGAGGCGGGGTCAAGAGCTGGAGACAAGGTCATAATGTATATAGGCCTACGATTGTATTTCAGTAGGGCCTATACTTTTTCAACCCTGATCATGCTGATATTTTGGCATATTATTTGTAATGTTTAAACATGTCTAAGCTTACATTGGAATCACTCAAATTCATTATGTTTGTAAGACATTGGAGCTACCCTAAGTAAAAGGTAAATGGAACAATTTTGTATAATAATATGTTTAGTGAAAGGGACTTTTCAGATACTCAGGTTTTTCCCTGTTCACGCGTGCACGTAGGTCTTCCCTACCTAGGTATACCAAACAGTGGCGACCAAATATGGAAGATGTAGGTGGTTCGGCTTGTGCATGATTGCTTTTTAAACTTCATATAACTTGTTCCTTAGAAGAATGATGAAGATCCCGTGGACTGATAAAGTGTCTAATGACGATGTCCTAAGTAGAGCAAATGTGAACAGGAAGCTGTTACTTGAAATCAGAGTTAAGCAGCTCAAATTCCTTGGTCATATCCTCAGAAAGGATGGTTTCGAGAACCTAGTATTGACAGGAAGAATAGAAGGAACAAGGAGCAGAGGCAGGAAGAGAGTGATGTGGTTATCAAATCTGAAAGACTGGCTAAAAGAAAGGGGAGCTGAACATAAAGCGACAGAGCAGAGCTTCTGGAGATCCTGTTCACGGCGCACCGTCTTCCCTATCTAGGAATAATAGTTTTGGAAGCTCATCATGTAGCTCGGCCAGTTGATGTCGTTCAACATTAGACTATACGTAATAACTTACGAATGTAAATTTGATAATCGACTATTATCATTATCAGTAACACCCGTACAGGGCCTCTACACACGACGTGCAAAAATAAAATAATGAATAGAGTGCACACACATCTTCCAAATCTAGGTATATCAAACACCCAGATTTGGAAGTAAATACAAATATATGTTGTTAAATAAACAAACAAAGAAACAAATTTAAATAAACAAAATAAGTAACCACATGATCTTCAGGTGAACAACTATGACTTGCATGTATACTCGACTGACAAATTATGTTGATTAATATTTTTGAGCAAGTTTGTATGGGGTGCGGTGAAACTGAGTTTGTCTTACTTTTAGAAAATTAATCTAGAAAATTTAATTTAGAGAAATCAAATTTAAATATTTGCGGTCGTGCGATTTTTTATAACCCTGTCTTAGGGGCCATATGGATTGTAATCCATACAGATGCGGAGTGTAAACTCTGTCGGGAATCACGTAGTTCAAACTTTAAAGTTTCCGGGGAGGGGGGCACTCTAATAGTAAAATGACATGCATGTGCGGAAAAACCCCAAAATCAGTTATTTCTGCAGTTTTTTGAGCCATATTCTAAAACTTGGTTGCCGATCTTGTAACAGTATAGAGTGTCCCCACAAAATGGTCTTGGGAGCAAAAAATGGCTTTTTGGGTGAAAACAAGAAAAAATTGGATCTTTGGAGGTGGTGAAGGGGATCTTTGGAGGAAAGCAAGAAAAATAAATGGGCAAAAACAGGAGAAAAAGAAAAAATATAATGCAGATATTTATTATCAGTTGAACTGATGGAATTCCAGTATTTTGCGTATAGTCAGGGTTCGATTTACCTTGTGTCGCATCGCAAAATGCGACACGGTTTGCAAAACTTGCGATGCAATTGCACAAATGCATCATATAAAAATGCGATGCAACGAAATACCTAGACTTCATAGGCTCAAAAGCCCCGTCAAAATCTACCTCAAATTGTATTATTTACATCATTTTCGAAGCAACTGAACCCCTGAAATGTTGAATTATGGCCTAATTCACTTCAATAATTAATATAATGCACAGTAATACTGATTTTTGAAGTGAAATTTTAACAGCAAACACGACCTTGATATCGAGAAACCACGGCGTGAATCTGTGTTTCCACCATGTCAAAGGTCTTGACCATGTTTGTTGACATATTCATAGAGGCTGTAGAGGGCAGTATTTGTAAAATATTAAATTAATTATTGACCAGCAGGTGGCAGGTACGGGTGGTAAATTTTAAACAATTTGATTGAAATAAAATAAATTAATTAAAAAAAAAAAAATGAAAAAAAAAAAAAAGAAAAGAAAAAAAAAGAAAAGAAAAGAAGAAAAAGAAAAGACAAAAAGAAAAGAAAAGAAGGGAGAAAATGAAAAAAAAAAAAAGAAATATAATAAACCCTCCCCAAACAAGAAAAATAAGATAATAAAATAAAATAGATAAAAATTTTGATTTTTTTTTTAAATACAATTTTTGCGGGTTGGCATGTCATGGCATGTATGACTATACAGTATAAGAGCACATTATTCAAGGTATTTTCAGATTGATATTTTGTTTTTAATTTTATTTGTGCAATTAAAACAGACTTAATAAAACACCACACACCAGTACTACTCTGTGTTTAATGTTATGTTTGTTTTTTTGGGTTTTTTTGCAGCTTTTTAATTTGACATTCCATATTTTAAAAGTTTAAAAACTCATTAAAACTTAAAATTCTCATTATCAATAATATACATTGACTCAATCAACATTCCAGTAACACCATTGCATTAATAATAATGGATGTAAAAAACATGTTGGTACTGCGGTACTACTGCCTTGAAAAAATGCTATGCAAAGTTTGGGAATTGCTATACAAATCAAATGTTGCATAGCAATTTTTGCTATGCAAAAAAAATGAGTTAAGGCGAACCCTGCGTATAGTACTCCTTAGTCTTTACCGTTTAGTATTAATTTAATTCTCCTACAAATATAAGTTCTAACTATCCTTGTACTTTACTACTTTTAGAACCTTTTAATCGCACCTTATCAGTGGTTATATTACAGATTCCCGAATTATAGTTATGTAGATTCCATTGATTAATAGTACACCAGTCAATGATTGAAATAATTCAACTTCCTGTAACCATTCGGCTATTGTTCCTATTGTATAACATGACATTGCGCTAATCACCTCATCAAGTGGACAATACAAAAATATTGCCATGATCCTTCCATATATGCAAACATATTTATCAATATACAATAAACAGATAAATAGTATTAAAAATTTACTAATTTTGTTAGATGAACAACTTTAAGTAATAATAATAAAATAAATAAATAAATAAATAAATAAATAAATAAATAAATAAATAAATAAATAAATAAATAACAAACTAACAATACATAATAAATACATTTATAACAGGAAAAAAAGAGAATACACTTAACATAACATAACAATAATTAGTCTGAGCTATCAACAAAAAAACCACAGTAAATAATAATAATAATAATGATAATAATAATAATATGCCTAATAATATTAACAATAATAGTAATATAATGATAACAATACTCACAGTAATAACAAAAGATATGTGCGTATGCACTGTTCAATTTAGGTAAATTCATTGAATGTATAAACTATTATTAACTATTAGTCTATTATAGGCCCTGCTGCCATTCAACATTGATCGATTATTATACGCGTGATCAGCTGGTGATAGTTCATACAGAACACGGTGCATACATTGGATAAATAAGATGATTAATTAATTTCCTTATATTAGTTCCTTCTGAGTTCAAGATTCTAAACAATTATTATATTCATATGCATTCTTGATTCACTGTCATGACTGTCACGCTCAAAGAAGCATTTTAACACGAGGGGATGAAATGTCCAGGGGATGAAGTGTCCAGGGGATGAAGTGTCCAGGGGATGAAGTGTCCAGGGGATGAAGTGTCCAGTATTCGGTCTTTTCCAACAGTGCTCGAGGAAAAGATGAGGCCTTTTTTCAAATGCGAGATCTGACCATGATAGCTTCAATGTTCTGACATTCTGAGCTGAGGGATCATAGAGTAGCCTACCACAGAAAAACTTCGAAGTGAATCCTTGTTCTCTAATCAAAATTTAATTTACATGTATTTACTTATTTACATGAAGTCTTCATATATATATAAACTGAAAAACAGACAAATCCCATGAATTGAGGAAGGAGGGGACAAGAACCAAAACATTAATTTTATACGACCTAAATGCATAGGCCTACAATTAATTCAATACATTGCAATTTGAATTGAATTGAAATGAATTTTGGGTGTTTCAATGTATTGGAATAAAAATGATTTGGCTTGGGCATAAGGCGCATGAAAGTCAATTCCGAGTTTATCGTCACTTTTTTTTCCCGGTTGGTGAGGTGACTTTTTCATTTTTCATTATTTCATCAGATTTCATTATTGACCTAAAATGCGTGTTGATTTAAAGCCAAACTCATACATGTGATTTATAAATATGTTTTTTTTATATGGGTAGGGACTAGAGGGACTAGAAAAGTTAGAAAAGAGCTTGGTTTTGCTTCCAAGTTATGAATTTACATGTTTTACAAACAAAAATATATGTTCCAATTGCTAAAACTGGTGAAATCACTGATACTTTGAAAATAATGAATTATTTTGGCATTTTTGAAAATTTGACGCGGGTATTTTTGGTTTCCAAAAAGTGACGCGGGCGGGGGACGATAAACTTGGAAACGACTTTCACGCGCCTAATTGAATTGGATTGGAATTAAAAGGGCATTTCAGCATCATCCCCCACTTTAGTCTCCCAAAAAAAATGAGATTTTTATATCACTGGAAACCTCTGGCTATTATGTTTATGTACAAAAACATTCTTGCAGATTAATTCGTTTAGCAAAGATATCGTGAAATTTGAATTACAACACATTGTCTATGGAGCATTAGCACATAATCATGCATATTAAACTCGCAAACGCAAAATCGGATCGGAATCAACTGGAATTTTGGGAATAAGCTTTTTTCGTGGATATATCTACTAAGAAAATGTCATAAAAAGAGGATGCTAGGATCACGAAACACTCCTTTAAAATATAAATAATGTGAGCAATGAAGAATTGAATTAGATTGGAATTGAAATCAATTATCTGTATTGTACACTCTCAGAAATGCATTTTAGAAGTATTTGAAAGAAAATAAGTTTTGGTTTAAAACAACTTGGAGGAAAGCGAAAAACAACAACTTTATAGGCCTAATTTTTAACCGCAGTAGGGCCAAGGCCAATTTCTGGAACACGATATAGAGAAAGGAGTGAATCCGAAATTTGACTTTTGTGTGCGTCTGTCTCGGAGTGTGACGGTGGGTTTTTTTTTTGAGGGGTGGGGGCACCGTTTTATGACTATTAGGAGCTCTGGGTCTGATTGGGGACAATTGCTCTATGACTTTTTCAAATCGATTGGGACCATGCCCCCCCTCCCCCCGCCCCTAAAAACCGCATCATCGCATCAGATTTCCAGTGAAACACACTCATATCATCCAATAAACCCACCAAAACGTGAGTAGGTCTATACAGGGTGTAACAATAAAATTTGTACAATTGCATTTTGACTTCTCAGGAAAAAACTAAAAGAGTTACGGCACAAATGTTATATGCAAAAGAATCAGTAATATCTTGGCTAAAAGAAGACGTTTAGTTGGTTTCTTTACTAGCTTGGGTTTAAAAGTTATGTTCGATTGATTAAATCGTCCAGAAAACGTGTTGGGCCACTTTTGCCATGTTAGCGTATATCAAGTTTGAACCGCGTAGATTGTAGGCCTACTTATCGTGCATTTAACATCAAAGAACTGACACAAAAGAATTATAAGTTGTGTTTCTTCATATAATTAACATTAAATTAATAATAACATGATATTTCTTTAAAATCTATAAATGAAGTCATGAAGTTTCTTTCAAATTATCTTATAAATAAAGTAATTTCTCATATCCCTGAGATATCATTGGTAAAACTGAGAACAGTTTTTGCCATGATGCAGTCATGTCTACAGTAAAATTCATCTCGACCTTTGCAGGACTTAACCCCATTAAAAGCTATTAAACCAAGATAACACTCATTGAAACAGCTCAACTGATTAAATCGGATCTTCTCTGGCTGTGCACATGTGACTGTTTTCATGTGCGATATCGCAATAAAGTTTGCGTATTATAGCTTCAGTTGGGTAACCGATTATAAAGGAAACGAAAGGAAACAATGGTATGTGTACTTTTGTTCACGAAATGAGACAATGGCGTGCTTTTTGTAAACCAGCATTCTTGAAAATGAGCAACATAATGATTGTTGACTTAACACGGTTTGGAAATAATTTCTTCATATTTTTGGCCCGGGGGGTACTCAAATTTTTTTTGGGTAAGGGTGTGCCTCCGAAGATTTTGAAGTAGGACCCATGGCTATACCACTTCAAACCTGATTTTTACTACCGATGCATATACCAACATAGAATAGACACCCATGACTATACCAGTTGAAAAGACAAAAATACCACCCATTGATATACCAACCCCATATTCTGACCCATCCATATACCACTCAGGGTTGGATCCAGGAATTTTTGATAAAGGGGGCGCCTTTTGGTCGACGACGAAAAAAATGTGTTAAAGGGGGTTACCCCCTCGAAAACTCAACGGTTTTGGCCCATTGTTTGCTGTTCATGGCCGAATTGGTTCCTTTTTTTTAATTTCTTACAATTTTTGTATTTTTATGTTACCGGCGCCCTTTGCTAGTCAAAAAATAGAGGGGCACCCCCCCTAAATCCGCCCCTGCCACTATACGTTTAGAATACCGTAACAAATTTTCATATCATATTTTTTATTTCTTGTTTACTGTATTTTGTATTTTTTTATTCTAGATTCTATCAAGGGTCTATCATTTATTAATTATTATTTTGTTTGTTAGGGGTGGTGCAATAATTATGTGTACCCCCGGGGTGGTGAATTATAGGGGGGAAAAGATTTTTTGGCAGGCCAAAAAGGGGGGGGGCAATTTTGGCAGAACATTTTGAGAATTCACCACCCCGGGTACACATAATTGTTGCACCACCCTTATTTTGTAATGAATACAAATCCAAAATATATTTGTTGTTTTGTTTTCTCAGTTTCCTTCACTTATGTTCGTTTGTCTTGTAGGGCCAATATCTAGCATAGTTTGTAACAAGTATTGTGTAGGGAAAGATGATTCTTGCACTTATTTATTTTAAATTTTATGTAACAACATACAAAAACCACGAAAACAGTGGTGCAGCCAGTGCCCCCCCCCCCCCGCATCATACCCTGCATGGTGAAAGAAGAACGAAAAAAAAATTAATAAAAAATTAATAATAGAAATTTTGAACATCAACATGAATTTTTTTTTTTTTGTACAGTACGTTTTTTTCCCCACTCATGATTTATTGACATTTTAAACGAATTGAATATTAATGCATTTCTGTTCAATGCAATTGCAATTATCATTGAATTATCGAACCAAAACAACATCAATTTGACCCATGCATATCGATCGTGTATGATCTTGGCAGTGCTGTCGACGCGTGTCATGTCAGCTGAATTCGGCACCAAAAATAAAACTCAACTTTACACTAAAAACTTACCCGATTGTTGATAAAACCTATTTATATGATTCGATGCATTTAAAAAGTGGCAGTTAATTTATTCAAAGTTTGCGATCCCGAGTTCTGAGAGGCAAAACTGACTTTAAAAACAGCGATGAAAAACTTGCTGTTGCAACTTCGGTACCGGTACCGATAGTATTTCAGTGATTTTGGCTGGAGTAAACAGAAGTAGTGCTGGGCTCACATATACTACACCGGAAGAGTGTCGCTATCTGTTTGCAATGACAACTCAACGTTTGCTAATCGGACTATCAATTGATTTGCCCAGCTCTAAATTTATGGTTCTGATTTGCCTTATTTGGATAGCGACGTACCTTATTTGGACAATTTATTTTCGTGAAATTCATGCAAGTGAGTTTAAAGATTTTCGACCCATTGATATACCAAAATCTGATTTAGACCCCATTTCAATACCAATTTCAACTTACTACCCATGCGTATACCAAAAAAAAAAAAAAATAAGGGGTCATTGATATACCAAGCGGCCGAAAATGCGACCCATGTTTGCGGCACGTCCCCGTATGGCCATTTGTACTGAGTCCCCCCCGGGATTTTTGGTGTTATCTGTCGTTTACATATCCTTCCTAAAACACAAAAGTAGGCCCTACGACCCTCTCCAAACACCTAAATTAGCTAAAAATTTAGGACATGTTACAAAACTATATTGTCTAGAATTTTAGAAGAGTACTTTTAATATTGGCCGGTTATTTTTCACACAGCGACGTTAACTAGGCAATGTACTATTACCTATAACATTAACTAAAACACCAAAGTACGAATATTTCCAAACATCTAAATTAGCTAAAAATTTAGGACATGTTAAAGGGGCAGTGAGAGATTTCGCAGGAAAATTGAATGAGAACATTTCACTTTATATTGATAAAAGGGATCCAGAAAAACCTACCACAGTGGTAATTTCAAGAAAAAAACCAGTAAATAGTAAAATAAACGACATTTTATGAGCGTTTCGTTTAGCGTGCCTAGATCTTGAATTTTGCACTCGCGTTGCATTATGGGATTGAACCAAGGCAATTCGGTAACGATTTGACAGCTGTGGTGACAACTCGCGATACGTAAACAATTGACCGTCGATCGGGCACATGGACATGTGTACAAACTATGTAAACAGCAAATTACGCCGTACTAATTATATTCATTTTCTTTTGAAAAGATAAATGATTTCATGTCAATATATCCCGGCAATATATTGTCCACTATCGTGTTTAATTTCCCACTATAAAATTCAAATAAGAACAGCTTATACATGAAGAACCATGCACGTACATGTAAAGGAAGTATTCCAGTAAGCTTATGTATACAATTTCCCTCAGTGCATGACGATTACGTGTAATCAGTGGCAGACCCAGGATTTTTTTTCGGGAGGGGGACTTGGGGAAGTGAATTTCAGGGGGATCAACCAATTTTGTAGCAAAAAGTTGCAGCAAAAATTGGAAATGTGTGTGATTTTTTTTTTTGGGGGGGGAGTCAAGTTGCCTAAAAATGGGGGTGGGGGGCAAGAGAAATACCCCTTGCCCCCCAGTCCCAAATTTACAAAAAGTCAGCATCAATAAAATTTCGACCCCCTTATTTCGACAACAATTTTATGACCCAAACACCCCCCCCACCACCACAGTCCACCACCAATACACCTTACCCCGGCAGGCTAAAATTGTATTGAAATCTGTCTTTTGAATAACATAAATACACTATCTGTGGACATCTTGCAACTTCCTACATTTTGGTCATCAAAATGTTATGACCCCTTATTTTTCTTTGTCCGAAATTTATGACCACCCCCATTATATTTGGGACCCCCTTCCGAAGAAAGCGACAGCTCCCTAATGCGGGGCCATACGATATCAGAAAACCCTTGAGAAAATCCAATCAGGATCATAGTAACACATTGACCCTTTATGCAAACCACAGATACTGTATTCAAACCCACATCCTAACCCTAACCAATAAACACAATCAAAAGCCAGAAGTGTAAACTAAGTCAGAATTTTGTTTCAACTTATACAAATTGCATTTATGGGTTAAACAATTTCACAAAGCACAAACACCTAGAAACACAAGTGCATACCCACACACAAAAGTATCCATAAATCACTTGCAAATATAATTTTCTAAAATTCTGACATGCTTTTTACACTTCTGACTTTTGCTTTTTACATTTACGCTTCAACCACTTGTGATATCAAGTGACTTGAAATGACTTGACTTGCCCTGAATTTTTGGTGACTTGTTATAACTGGGGTCTGGGGTGGACTCAACATTCATACTGGTATTCAGTGCTTGGGTAAGCTTTTTGAACTCAACAATGTCATCAGGGTGCTGCCAGTTCTTAGGAGGGGTCCCAAATAAGTGGAGGATCATGATAGGTTTGGCATAGGCTACTAAAGGGGTCAAATTGTTTTCCACTAAATGTGTGGAACATGGAGGGTTTTTTACAATTGAAATTGAAAAATAATGATAGGTTTGGCATAGGCTACTAAAGGGGTCAAATTGTTTTCCACTAAATGTGTGGAACATGGAGGGTTTTTTACAATTGAAATTGAAAAATGAAAAAGATTGTAAATGAGGTATCATCATGGCCCTCCAACCTATCCAATGCTTAAAACCTTGTTTACTTCAGATACATGTAGGTGACAAAAAACAATGCAATCTGGTCACTGATAGCCCCCCCCCATTCCTTTCCAAAGAAAATAGCCCCACAGGCCCTTCACTGAATGCACACTATATAATATCCCCATATTATATAGCCAGTCAGTCAATGCGTACAACTACATGTAAGACACAGGGCATGTGTATGCCAAAATAATTTCTCTCTTGGACCACTCACAGAGTGAATGGGCCATGTACTGTATGAACACTATGTGTTGATGATCCAGGATCAAACCACTGGTACAGCTACAAACATATAAGAACATGGAAAGTGGACACAGTATTGAAGAAATTGAAGTCTTTTATGGAAATAAATTTAATTACTCTTTTATTTTATTCTGCTCCTTTTCTTTTAATATATAACATTGTAAATTACAATAATTATACAAAAACACCTCACTTTTCCCAGAACATGGGTATAGTATTATAGTATAGTATAGTATAGTATATGTATAGTAAAGTCCCATGTTTGAGTAAAGTTCCACCCCTAGTTTTTTGACAAATTCCACAAATTGTCCAAAAAATTGGATTTTATTTTTTGGATTTGGAGTGTCCCTGGACCAAAGAGCTAAATGCTAGGATCAGCCATGGTTGACTTTTCAAAAAATTAAAAAAGTTACATTTTGTATTTTCAATATGCAAAGTTATAATTGGCACTTCAAAATGCATTGGATTTGTATCCATTTTGAAATATGTCAATAGACTAATGACATGAATAGGCCTACAAATAATAACTTATGTTAAACTTTTCATAATTTAAAACTTTATGCTTATGAACACTGCTCACGGGTTCCCGCCTAAGATTACATTACCCGGCAGGAAATTCCCTGCCCAGGTACCAATTTCAACAAAAATTATTTTTCCAGTATTGGAGTGTGTCCCTGGACCTAGAGCTAAATGCTGGGATCATTCATGGTTGTTGTGTTTTTTAATGCAAAGTGATATTTGTGTTCATGTTATACCGGTACTAGATTTCAATATATATATATACAAATTCAATGCATTTTGAAATCATTAAGAATTACTACACCTGTGGTAAATTTAGACTATTTTGCTTTTCTCAAAAACTTATAACACACTGGTAAAAAAAGTTAATGTATAATATAGGGGCAATGAATCCAGTTCCTACACTGGAATTTCAGTGACACAAGACAAGCGGTTCGTTATTTAGGATAAGAAATGAGGTACTGCTAGGATGTACCTCATATCCGATCATATATACTGAACCACTTGTCTTGAGCCCGGTCTTGAGTCAATTAAATTTCAGTGTAGTAATTGGATTCCTTGCCCCAATAATATACATAACTTTTGTTACCAGTGTGTTATTATTTTTTGAGAAAAATGCAAAATGGTCACAAATTTACTACAGGGGTGTAGTACTACTTAACAGAGTATGAACAATGGAACATGAATACAAATTATCAATTTGTATATTAAAAACATAAACCTTTTTTTTTTTTTTTTATTATTAATGATCCTAGCATTTATAAAAAATATCTCTATGTGTAGGTCCAGAGACAACCGAAAAAGGAATAAAATATTTGTTAAAAATTTTTGGGTACCATATTACCAGCCCGAAAAATGAGTCGGGTACTCGGGCACAAATTTATTACCTGAAAATCCATGGCTTAAGGTGGTACTACACCCCTAGATAAATTTGTGACTATTTTTCTCAAAAAATAATAACACACTGACACTGGTAACAAAATTTATGTATATTATAGGGGCAAGGAATCCAGTTACTACACTGGAATAATTATTTCAGTGACTCTAGACAAACGGTACGTTATTTATGATAAGAAAAGAGGTACCGCTAGAATGTACCTAATTTCTTAATGTAACTGAACCACTTGTCTTGAATCACTGAAATTTCAATGAAGTAATTGGATTCCTGCCCTATGATATACATAACTTTTGTTACCAATGCATAGCTATTTTTTGATACCAATGCATAGCTATTTTTTGAGAAAAATGCAAAATTAGTCACAAAATTTATCAGGGGTGTGTAGTACCACCTTAATGAACACCATTTACTACTTGTTGTATGCAGTACATGATCAACTACATAACAATACGATGACATTTCATCAACTTTGAATGTCAGTCAAAGGTCTCATATCAGGTGTCACATCCCGGGTCACATCGCAAAAAAGAGCTATCGATCATGCGATGGCATTTCTTCTTGAATTGAGTCCCTGCTGGCATGGCTGGCAGCTGCCATCAAGTCATTTCCAGTTTATCGCCATCCCATGCCATGGAAGCTAGAGTTAGACTCGAGTAAATCATTCTTGAATGCTCCGTTGATTTTCCATGATGTTCCCCCTTTTCATGTTTTTATCATGTACATTTGCACCCCATTCATGCATTTGCGCCTATTTGCCCAGCATGTGAAGTAATGCTTTGATCACTACTAATTCATGTGCAATAGTTATAGCACTGACTAGTCTAGTATTGATGTACTTCATCATTAGGCTCATCAGAATGTTTATCGCGTCCTCACTTACACAGGATCGGCTACATTATACATACATGGTACTAGTAGTTGATGTTGCAAATAATGAAATTGCAATGCATATTGAACATGCATCCAGTTGCTGAACAGAGAGAAGAAGTGCATGCTGTCGAATTCTGCACTCGTGCGTAGGTACCGGTATATTCGTCTCAGACTGAACACAGTACATACATCGTCATCACACGCAACGGTTGAAATGTAAAGTTTTCCAACTTCAGTTGGTTCCTGAGGATGACTAAACTGAAGCGCAAGCAAACTGACCCTTGAAGCTAAAGAAACGAATAGTTACATATCGTCCTGGGTGTATCGCACCATGTACAACAACACTGTTTCACTCGCTCGCCAACTCATCATCTGCCAACATCAACATCAACAACGTAACGTAAATGTTATGGCTCATTCCCATGATGCAATGCACGCATTAACCTAAAATCAACGGGAATTTTATGTATAGATCTATACAAAATATTAGAAAATCATGAAATTTTACCCGAAAGACGCCGAATTTCGCTTAACTATTTCAGATTAAGATTTGTATATGTATAACCATTACGTATATGTAAAAAACCAGACTTTGAGCTAGTTTGACCGAAATTGAGGGCGTTCTGTGCGCGATATCTCCCCGGGGGGGCCACTTGTATTTCAAGGTGGACACCATGCTCATGTATAAAAACAAGTAAATGCCCCTTTAAAAAACTATATTTTCTAGAACTTTAGAAGAGTACTTTTAATATTGGCCGGTTATTTTTCACAGCGACGTTAACTAGTCATAACCCCATACTTTTAACGTAGGGCTATTTGTAGAGGTCACTCGTCAATGGGAAAGAGCACTGTGTATTGTGTATAGGAAAACGGACAGTAACTGCAGTATGCACCCATAAGTACAAAACAATAAAATTGAAATTAAGTTCAGCTGGGCTTCTAGCTGTTCTGGGGCGACCACTATTGCCAGCATTTCTGTCAATAAAATTTACATACTTCTTATAGTTATATGTAATTGTATGCCTTGATGGAAGACGTGACTTTGAAAAATGAGCTATAAACAATCTTATGGTTTCTGCTTGACTCCATGTGCTACCGAATGTCACAACCATAAAAATACACTCTTCCAACGTGAATTGGGTTTGAAGGTGTTGAGCTGCAGCCACGATTTCTAGTAAATTGTTATGTCAGTGCTTAGTTGTTACTTTCAAAAACTCAAGGAGATATTCTTTTATGTAACCATTTCTACCACTTCGAATACCCCATTGTTTTAATCGACCTATCATAAGAGCACCGTCCAACTGGTCCATGGTTCAACTCTATTCAGTCACTTTTGTAACACTTAGACAAAAGTGGCCCAAGCGGTTTTAAGACTAGGTTACATAATTGGCTATTATCTTCACTTGTATACCTACGATTTTATTTGAACAAAGCTTGTCTGGTGGCTAAAGAAATTATCTTGATAGACATATAAATATCAAACCAAAAAATAGTTGGCATATTTGTGTCATTCTATTTTCAAAATTGTACACATTTTATTGTTACACCCTGTATAGGCCTGCTTGCTGAGTGCTGTTCCCGTTTCGACGACTGGTGGGGGCGGGGCCCGGGGGGGGGCACTCCAACTTGGGAGGTGACGCGTATAGGGCTGTTAAGACCCCTTTTTCAGCATCGCTGTCACCCAAAGACCCCATATTTTTTTACGAACACATGCTCTGTCACCCGAAGAGACCCCCTATTTTTCCATTTGATCTGTCACCCAAAGACCCTTACAAGTTCAATTTGAACAGCAACTTTCATTCATCACTGATTTTGTTACTTATATTGAAAAAACAAAGAAATTTGAAGTCATTTAGAACTAGAAATTCGATTTTCGAGGTTTCTGTGGCGCTGTTACGGTTCTCACCCAAAGATTCCATTTTAAAAAAAGGTCATGCTCTCACCCAATGACCCCATATTTTTTGCATTTTGCTCTCACCGAATGCCAAAAATCATGCTCTCACCCAATGACCCCATATTTTTTACATTTTGCTCTCACCAAATGCCCCTTAGTGCGAAAGTGCCAGTCCTACACCTATATCCATTTCAAATTGAAGTGCCCCCCCCCTGAAGTTAGTGGCGGCCCGACCCCGGAAGCAAATTAAGTCCCAGGGTCCCGGGTCCTGTAACCGAAGCGCTGATTTGAGCCTGTTAAACTGATAAAAAGGCCCCGCACTGCTTCTGTTAGCTCTTGTTCATGGGCCACCGAGATTGAACCCGCCCGTAGGCCTATATATCAGGGCCTCCACACCCACACAAATTCCGATCGGCTTACGGGCTAAAAGTTAACCCAGTGGGCAATCGAGTGACGTCATAGGCCTACAACGTCGGAACGCCAAGTTAATGGTTGTAGGCCCCCTAATGCAAGTTTGTTTGTTTCGGTTTGTTTGCTGGGGTTTTGTGTGTGTTTTTGACGTTAGTTGGTTTAACGTTCAATAATAACATGTTTTAGGAAGGGGGCAAATTTTGGTTGCTTTAACGTTGTAGAATTAGGCCTACTAACCAATTGATGTCAATAAAAACCCGGCATATTATACAACTGGATATACAACCAGCCACCCACACCACATGCCACGCGATGATCAGATGCGAGTATAGTGAGCAGAACTTGCACATTAACCCTGCCCTTTCAACTCAGTGCCTAAAATTGCTTTCACCCCGAGCCCCAGCCCTGGACTACCATGCACAGCCCCTTAGTCTGGACGATCTGGGACTGTGGGGCAGCTCTGGCGGGAGCTCTGGGCGCCCTTATCTCGGCTTTAGAGACCATTGACTAATGTATTTAGGTCTCAGGGGGGATGGGTGATAGTTTTTACCCAAAAAATCAACAAAACAATTTAGTGCGTTCCCCGCAAGTGTCGCCGTCCGCTCAAAATTCTCGGATTCCCTCTTGTTTTCCGCTCAGTTTTTTTTTTCTTTTTTCGCTAATAATAAAACATTCCCCTCTCAGGTTAAAAAATTCAGATTCCTCCCCCAAAACAATTCGCCCCACGTAAATATTTGCTCAGATGGGAGTAATAATTCCACATTTTTCATTGTTTTCCAGCTAAATTTGTGACAATTTTTTCTGAATTGGGCAAATTTACCTTCGGAATCCCCATCTCAGACATTATGAAGTCCTGCACCACCATCATCATCAGTGATCAAAAGGGCCATGCGTTTATTTTACCCACGGGCCCCGGATATGCTAGCTTTTTCAAAATGGAGGAAGGGCCCATAAAAGCTCATAAAAATAAAAGATTTACCAAACATTTTTTTTTGACCTAACACCAAATGGTGATTACCTCAAGTAAATTTAGTTAAAATTGGTGAAAAAATGGCAATTAGGCAACTGGATTTCGACAGCGGCAGCTGCTGCAATCGGTCATTCACAAATTACTAGAGGGCGCAATTCCCTCAGTTATTTAGGGGCAGGGGGATTGCCCGAGACATTATTCATCTATGGCCCGAGAAGGGCAGGCCAAAAAGTAAGGCCTAAAAAATTTGTTTGATTGGCGTAACATAAAAAATAAGATAGGCCTAAGCTGGTTGGGATTTTGTTTACTTTTAAAGCTGTGAATTGTATGATAAAGACCTTGGAACTTTTTTCTTCTTTAAAAATATCCAGTCTTAACTTTTTTATTCGCACTCATTTTATTTTGCAAAAAACAAAAATAAAAGTCTAGGATCAGGCCTACTTTTAGGGTCAGTCGGGTCACGCCATCAAACAAATTTGCATCTTTTTTGCATCTCCCTGTCTTCCATGCCAAGTTGCCTTGTTTCATATTTTTTGCCTCAAGGGCCC